>NW_027501272.1:0-82827 GCF_021521415.1 Bidens hawaiensis | reverse complement strand
AAACCCATCACCTGAACCTAAAGGAAATCCATCCAACAGGTCAGGTAGACGGGAAGGTGGCATAGATCGGCGGGAAGCCCGGCGCGTACCTGATGGTCCGGCCATCGGTGCCGGTGGCGCAGGTATAGTGGCAGCCGTTGTGGTAGCCATTGTTGGCGCCACCTCCTCAGCAACAGTAACCGCCGGCTCCGTGAAAGATGCTGTAAAAATTGCACTCACGGCCGGCGGAGACAACTTCTCAGCTGGAACAGCCTCAGGAAGGCTGGAACCAGCGGAAGCAGGCACAGACGCCTGGGTCGACGCCTCGGGAAGGCTGACCGAGCCTTCCCTCATTGGCGGGGGAATACTTGCTCCAACTCCACCCTGGAATGCGTCAACATCCACACCTGCACAAGCAAAAGTGTTAGAAAAATTTATTTGAAACAACAAATCTAGACAAGAATTATGGGGGCACTTACGGGGTTTCTTGAGCTTGAACGTACGGACGAGCGGGGGCGAACCCGATGGAGCCGGCCTCTTGACACCGGTAACCGTCGTCGTCGCTGCCTCCCCGGAGGTAACAGCTACAGCCTCCGGAGCGGTGGTCTCCTCACCACCGGGCTCCCCCGCCACCTCTGCACTATCTGACTCCGAGTCAGATAGGACTACCGGGTCGGCCGTAGAGGCCACCTTCTCCTTGCCTTTCCCGACGGCAGCCTTTTTCTTCCGCACCAGTGGAGGACCTTCTGCGGATTCCTCAGAAGAAGAAATGTCAACTCCAGCAGCAGGCACAGCATTGAGAGGTTCAGGGTAGAAGATAGGCTTACCTGGCCGTCGGTGGCTCAGGATCTCTTGGCCTGGCGGGTAAACCTCCACGAACCGACCCGCGGTCTGCTCTAAGATGGGCAACTCGTTCTCGTCCAGAGCACGAGTACCCATCCGCGCGGGACCATCTTCCTCCCGCGGGTTCAGGAGCGACTGAAGATCGTTCCCCTCTGAAATCAACAAGAAAGTTAGAAAAAATCGAAGTCAGCAAAATGAAACAAGACGTACCATAAGGGACAGAGTTCGAACCATATTCAAGGACGATCGGAACCTTATCCGCATTCGCCGCCTTCCACACCCGGCTCATCCCCAGCATCACCATCGCCGACTCCGGAAAACGGAAAACCGGGGACTGGACCCGGGATATCTTCGAGAACCATTCCGCCTCCTCGTAGTTAAGGGCGGGAAGGTTCGGAAGCGCCTGGCCATTCTTGAACTTCATGGCGATGGGGATGGCGCGAGCGGATATGAAGAAGAACTCTCTTCTCCACGAGCGAAGACTCCGCTCGGTGGTACAAATCTTTAAACCCTTGATACGGGTTGTAAGAGTGTACCACCCCTGGATGCACCTCCAAGTGTAGAAGGTCATCAGACGGTCAACGAGGGGCTCAAGGCCCAGTATCCGCACACCCACTCAAAGTGCCGAACCTTGGCAATGGCCATGGGGTGCACCTCTGTCAGGTGCACACCGTGCCTCTCCAGAACACGGTACACAAACTTTGTCAAACGGAAACCTAAGGTTTCCGTAGACAAAGAATGCAGCATAAACCCCGATCTTGCCACTAGGGGCATCGTACACAGTATGGTGGGGTTCAGGAAACTCAGGCTCGAGAGACTCGAGCATGAACTTCCTGACGATATACTGGTACAGATCGACAGGAAGAGAGCACTGGCATTCGCCAGCAGTCTTCTGGTCATCAGCATCATGAGAAGGCATGGTGGAAGAAAGATGAAAAGAGATTTCAGGGTAATGCTTTACTGAACAGAAAAATTCGCCGGAAATTACTTGAGAAGAAGAGATGAAAGTGAAAAGTGTGAATTGCAAATAACCCTCTCCCCCTTTATATACTAATCGCAATTAATGCGGTGAATTTAATGCGAAGGAGAGAGAATTCGAATGTGCAATGAAACTATGACACGTGGCAAAAAGCAGACTGGCAACAGCTGTTGACAGGACGTGTGCCAGTAATTTCGCAGCCACGCGCCCGAAAAATCGCGCCCACGCGCCTGAAAAAGCGTCTGGAATGACCATATAATGTCACGTCACCATAACTTCCTGCACGTCCTGACACAGTCAGAAGAAACCGTCGCGCGACGTTTCAGAGGTTTGGACTGTTCCTATCTTTCCACCAACCTTTCGAATTTCAAAATTCAAAATTTAAAAAGAAGCGGGAAAATACCCCCTTACCTTGGCGAACAAGTAACCATAAGACGGATGCGGGTACAGTGTTAAGGCAAAACCCTTCACATACCTAGCACCCGCAGGGAATTGAAGCCAAGAAAACCTTGGCGAACAAGTAACCATAAGACGGATGCGGGTACAGTGTTAAGGCAAAACCCTTCACATACCTAGCACCCGCAGGGAATTGAAGCCAAGTACCTCGGCAACCAAGTAACTATAAGACAGGTGCGGGTACAGTGTAAAGGCAAAACCCTTCACATACCTAGCACCCGCAGGGAATTGACGCCAGGAATACCTTGGAAGTAAAGTAACCGTAAGACGAGCGCAGGTACAGTGTTAAGGCAAAACCCTTCACATACCTAGCGCTCCGCTGGGAATTGAAACCAAGAAGGATCTTCTGGGCAATGCTTGCGGAAAAGGAAATAACATCCCCGCATAGCGGGAACGTCGAGAACTACGTTGTTTGAAGCTCCAGGATGGAATTGGTGGTTTTAACATAATTGATCACTATGTTCAAAACTACCAAAACCTCATGGAGAATCCACACAACTGGGACTCAATGCTCCTGACTTGCAAGGAGGTTACAGACCTACCCGCATCATACCCAAAGACCAAGCAGGAAACTCGGGCATTTCTGCAAGTGACAAGGACTTCCCATGGAAAACCTTACAAAACCCTTTTCAAAACCCTTTTAAGTCCAAAAGTTCACCTCACTTTATTAAACACGCATGAGAAGAACATTGGACTGGGGGGACTTGAAGAGGTAGGTCCCAGCAGAGCCCAGTTGGACCCGCAAGACTCACCTTAAACAGGGACGTCTGCGCAGAGACCAACTGGATCCGCAGGACCAACCATGCTCAGAGAAGTGACGTCCTTACGCGCAGTATGCAAGCTGGTCCCGCAGGAAATGCCTCCCATGGTGAAGGACTCCGCCTGTTCCCGCAGCCTCGGATACAAGCCATGAGGGAAGGCCACCCGCGCAGCATGGCTACACGCACTAGGCACTTAACTCTCCCCAGTGTCACCTGAAGGAATGAGCAAAGGCGGGAGGGGGAAAACTCCCGCCTAAATGAGCCAGTCCGTATGATGGAGGATCTTTTGTGTGATACCTGACGAGGTACAGACAAAAGATCTGACCAAGAATGCGACAGCTCGCTGACAGCAGCATGGCAGACAGCACGCCACAGCACTGTGACCAATAGCCGCCGCCTACCCACCAACTCCTGCCATACCACGTGCCTAGCCTGTTGTTGGCAGAAGAGGAAGAGTGCACGACACGCCTGCTCTGTGTCAGCCGCTACCTATCCACCACTCACAGGCAGGGCACGTGCATAGGTTACAGTTGGTAGCGTGTTGGGCCGGCTAAACCCCTTGGAAACCTACCTTCGGCTATAAATACCCCAAATGGTATGACCATCTCATCTTATCATATTATCATCATATATACCTGATATCTGCTCTAGCAATCTCTTAATATACTTTTATATTTAAAGAGCAATCTAGTCTGATTCTCACGCCGGAGGGTGGTCACAAGGAGGAACCCCCCCTTCTCAGTGACGAGCTCACGGTGTCTGTTTTGCAGGTTATCAGAAGAACCATCTTCCAAGGGTCTAACCCCTCGTGGGAAACAGCTCTCCAACCCCCAGGTTACCAGTAATCTGTCGGGGTTCGACTGGTGTTTCTTCAAAAGGTTATTTAAGTAAATTAAAATGCTAAAAGCTTGTAGCTCTTTCTAAACGCTACTAGTAGAAGCTTTAAGCTCGTTGAACCAAATAAGACTTTTTCTCCTAAACTAAAAGCTTCAAGCTCGTTGAACCAAATAAGGCTTTTAATTGAGTAGGAGCTTTTTCTAAAAAACTTGAAGCTAGAAGCTCCTAAAAGCTTCCTGCCAAACATACCCTTAGTCATGAAGCATGAATGTTCAATTGTGAATCAATCATTTATTTTTATATACTTTTTTTTTTCAAAAAATAATTGACTGTGTTAGTTTGTCAGATGTACCAGCCCAATAATTTTGTGTTTCCTGGTTATGAAACAGGAAGTTGGTGACCAATCTGTTCATACAAATAAGAATTTTCATGATAGCATAGCTGAAGAAGAGCGTGCTAAAAGACTTCAGATTGTAGCAATAAACCGGGATTATCACCAGGTAACTTTTTTGGGATAATGTAATTTAATTGATAAATTGTCAGTTTCTAAGAAATAGCTCCTGATCATATACCTTTTTTAACAAATAACTTAATAATGATTGTGGGTTCTAAAACTTTTGCCAAAGTAAACAACGATCGCATTGTACTTTTTAAAGACATAAACTAGTACCACATAGAATTCGTTAGTTATAACTTATAACTTGACTGTATTACGTCAATAAAAAAAGCCGGGGGGGGGGGGGGGTATTTTTCTTTAATAATTTTAAACCTGCTAAATGTACTTTTTTTCCAAATCTTCATGCAGTATTCTTAAACATTATCTTCGAATCTTCATTACATATAATCACTTATGATACATTTGTTGTTACGCATAATGAGCGTTTTGTAGAATTAAGTGATCCTTGTCTTAGAAGCTTCCTTAGAAATCAGAGCAACACATAATGTTTGTAGTTTTAAACTTTGCTAGAATCTAAGTCTTCTGTACATATTAGTGCAGGAGTATTTATTTATCGTAGCGGTTTGAATACTAATTACATAAGTTTAATAAAGAATGTTTATGTTATTTATTACATAGTTTTCCTTTTTATATCAGGGAGAAGAAACACAAGCCACCATCTCGACTCTTCCGGAAGATAGATGTGCAGATTTAAGGGAGGTTTCATCTGTCCTCTCTATGCTAACTTCACCAAACAGTTACTACACGCCTCAAAACAGTCCTCTTGATCAAGAAGCTGAAAACGCAAAACAAACCCTCATTCAATTTCTCAATAAAAACTTTGAATCCATAGTCAACTCACCCAACGTGCAAAAAGTCAAATCTTGCATCCAAATCTTGACCCATAACCTTCATAAGCTTCCGAGGTACCAAGGCAGAGTTATCGAGGCCCTCAACACCGAATTCGAATCCACATGTCAAAACTGGAAAACGTATTATGATAATATTCAAACAAACATTGCATTGGAAGTGCAACAAGGAGACAATCTCAAGGTTTTGGAGGAATGGCAGGAGAAGGATATGGAATTCGAGTCCAAAATAACCAAAGTGGATGCGGATATCCTTCGGTTGAAAGACGAGCTGCGTGAAAAAGAGTTGATCCGAGAGGATTTGGTGAGACAGAAGTTGAGTTTGTTCGATCAGAGCAAGATCTCGACTGATGAAGCAAAGAAAATTCTTCAAAACATGGTTACTGCAAAGCTGCAGAGAGATGTCGCGATGGATAACATGAAAGAAGCTGCTGAGAAATGGGAAAGAAACAGGAAAAACTTCCAGAGGAAATGAGTATGAAGATGGTTGATTTTTACTTTGTTAGCTGTGAAATTGAAAATTAGGATTTAGTTCATCTTTTTCATTTGTGAAGCTATAGTAGGATTAATTAATTACAAGCTTCTCCTATGATTTTTAGGATAACTTTTTAGCTGCTTAAGACAGACTAGAAGCCTTTCTGGGTGTGTAAAGTGTGATTTTCTGATTCATTTGACAATACACAAATCAGAGAATGGCAATGGATTGATAGTTTGAGACCTCCTGTGTGTCACACATTACACGCCGGGCCTGCAGGTTTTTCTTTAATTAGCCGAAACCTGATCTTAAACTCACTGTAAACTCTGACTTATAAACCTGATCTTAAACTCCTGTTCCTGGATTTTTCAGTCTGGTTAAAGGGTTGTCTTAATCCCTACTAGGAAATATGACATCCGGACTGATTTATCAGTATTGCTTTACAAGTTTATTTCATTTTTCAAATATTGTTCTCTTATAAATAGCATGAAAGCAAAACAAACTGATCTTTCTAACATGTGAGTGAGACAAAAGTAAAAATCACTTAATTTAATCATGCAACAATCCAAATTTCATTTCACGCGTAGAATTATTTATATTGATAACAAATCTTCAAAGTAATGACACGAAATATCAATCAATTATATTTCTAGATGTACTAATTTGAAATAAAGAAAGTATCAAATTTTAGTCGTTGTCCTTTATCTTTAAAAATAACATGTTTTGTACTTTACGTTTCAAAATGCTACACTGTTTGTCCTTTAGCCCTAACTCAGTTAGTTTTTACCGTTAACTCAGATCATGTGCAATGCATTGCACATGAGGGTAAATTAGTCAATTTATGTATTTAGTTAAAATAATTTAATATTAACAAAAAAAAAATTATATAACTTCATGTATGCATCTCTCTCTTCCCCCTCTATCACCCACTTACCACCACCGTAACCACCACCTGCCGCCGCCAAGACCACCACCGTACCGCCATCTGCCAACACCCAACACCACCCTAAATCCCTTAATTGTTGTTGAACTTCAACAAACGTTAGGTTATACAACGAACTGTGCCTCGATAATCCATCCAGCATTAACCTCTACCGTTCGACACCATCGAATCGAGTCCAAAAGATGAAATTAACCAAGAAACAAACTCTAATATCAACAATCAAACTCTAGAAACACTCCATAGGTTGATTTCGAAGTGAAACCAATCATTAGCAAATTTAATAAGTTGAATTTGGACCGCCACCAGTGTCCCTACGATGACAATGCCGCAGTGTTTCTGGCCACCCACCTCGAGTAAACGTTGTCGTTGTAACTAGAACTACCGCCGCCGCCGCCGCCGCTTTGTTCATCATCTGAAGAGGTAGGTCCTAGCAAAGCCATGTTGGACCCGCAAGACTCACCTTGAAGAGGAACGTCTGCGCAAAGACCAACTGGATCCGCAGGACCCACCATGCTCAGAGAGATGAAGACCTTACACGCAGTAAGCCAGCTGTTCCCGCAGGAAAGCCTCCCTTGGTAAAGTACCATGCCTGTTCCCGCAGCTGCAGATACAAGCCAAGAAAGAAGGCTACCCGCACTAACAGTAAGGCTACACGCATAAGGCACTAACTCTTATACTTCAGTAATGTCACCTGAAGAAGGAATGAGCAGGGCGGAATATTCCCGCCCAAAAGAGCCAGTCTGTACGCTTCTAGAAGATCTTTTGTACTATACCTACCAAGGTATGGACAAATAGACAAGATCTGGCAAAAACAACCCATGAACCAATCACAGGGTGACAGCTCACCGACAATAGTACGAGGAGCAGCACGCTCCAGTACAAATGTCACTATCAGCCGCTGCCTACCCACCAACTCCCATCGTGGCACGAACATAGCCCGTAGTTGGTGGAAAAGGAATATTATACAGCTGGCCGTACCTGCTTGGAAACCTACCTTCGGCTATAAATACTCCAACACCTTGGAACGGTATCATCATCTTCTCTCTAGCTATTTCTCTCTATATACACTTATATTCAGAGCAATCTAGTCTGATTCTCACGCCGGAGGGTGGTCACAAGGAGGAACCCCCCCTTCTCAGTGACGAGCTCACGGTGTCTGTTTTGCAGGTCGAGAAGAATAACCATCTTTGCTGGACCTAACCCTCGTGGGAAACATCTACTTAACCCTAAGATTATCCTTAATCTGCCGGGGTCATTTAGTGTTTCTTCATTGGCGCCATCCGTGCATTAAGCTAGAACTTATTCATCTTTTTTCTCAGTTTTTTCAAACTTCTGGAAAGATGGTTAGGGTTACTCCGATGCCAAAGCCACCGAGTGACCAAGAAACTCCGGTAACCATAACCCCAGCTACTGGGGGAAACACCGGTGATTACACGATTTTTACGAACACTACCCCGGTTACCCAAGCCGGGGCAAGTGCAGTAAACAATCCTCCTCTGGGATTCATTGATACCCAGTTGGAGAACCAACAGACGAGGCTTCCCCGCCAAACACTAGAACAAGTTAAAGCTTGGGCGGAAGCACGTCAGAAAGAATTCTAAGCTGAGTTGGATGAACGTTTACGTTCACTCCAACAGGCCAATGACGAATTCGGAAGCATTCGACAACAGCTCAACATGAGCAATGATTGCGAGTATGTGGATGATGAAGATTGGGAAGAATCTGACAGTGACGCAAACCCTCGTCATAAGGAGAAAGGGAAGCGTAAAGAAGACTTCCACTCGAAGAGAAATTTCGAGGAAACCTTCAAACCAAAGAACACGGGGGGAAACCCATGTGACTTCTCCAAAACTTTCAGACCAACTGTTGCGAATGCTGGAACGTCCAAATTCGTAAGGGACATTGCGGAAGCAATCGCTCCAAAGAGTGCCAAACAGATGTCCAACATAGGCACTTACGATGGCATATCTGACCCGGACGATCACCTGAATAGATTTATAGCGGGGGCAACCGTCAGTAATTGGACGGAACCCACGTGGTGTTACATGTTCCAAATGACGCTCGTCGGGGCAGCCAGAGCGTGGTTTGATCGTCTACCGGTCCACCACATCTATGATTGGGCAGACTTCCAGCACAAGTTCAGCCAGCACTTCAATCAACAAAGAAAATATACTGAAGAGCAGTGGACGATCCTCAACTGCGTCCGAGAGGAAGACGAATCTTTGCTAGACTTCATCACTCGCTTCAACTCAAAGAAGCTAAGTCTGGGCACCATTAGCGAAGATCTTGTTCGCGCCGCTTTCATCCAGGGCGCTGAGTACCCAGAGCTCATCCGCACGTTGACGGGTAAAGATGGCATGCCATCCACGTGGGATGCCATCATGACGGCAGCTAAACGCTTCGCCGAGACGGAGAAGCAACTGGGTAGAAATATTCCCCAGAGCACAAACCTCTACACGCAGAGGACAAGAGAAAATAACGTCCGTACCGCCCGACAAAATAAAAAGAGGAAGCTTGGTATTTTGCAGTCAAGGATAAACTTTGACACCTCATCCAGCTCTCGCCCTCTATTAGGCGGAAGGGACAACACGCACTCGTCAAACCGGAATCCCAGATGGACGCCACTCACCAAAAGCGTCACCGAGATATTTGCCACCGAGAAACTCCCATGGCCAAAGGCTCCGATAATCCGACAGCGTCATAACGCTGATCAAAGCAAATCCTGTGACTTCCACGGGACAAAAGGCCACACCACGGAGGAATGCACATCTTTGAAGGATATCGTCGAAACATTCGTCAAAGATGGGAAACTCACACACCTCATAGCGTCAATCAAGAACGGAGGGAGGAATGACAATCGGTACAAAGGCAATGGACGAAAGCCCGTCGACATCAGCATTCACATGGTTCAAGGCAACGTCAGAGGAAGAAAACGACAAACAACAGAGCCAAGTACGTGGAAGGAAGCTGAAGTGCGCTGCCCGCGTGTGCCAGGAGGGCCCAACAAAGAAGGCCCCATAGTCATCAAAAGCCAGCTGGGGCACTACATCACCTCCCGCACTCTTGCTGATAACGGCGCTTCGTCAACGGTCATGTACAGGCAGTTCTTCGACAAGCTAGACGACGAAGACAAAGAACGCCTAGAAACAGTTTACGCCTCGATGGAAGGGTTCGATGGCAGCACAAACACCCCCTTGGGTATCCTATCCTTCCCCGTCACTCTCACGGACAGGAAGTACTCCCGCACAGAAGACGTGGACTTCGTTGTAATGAGGAAACCACACACACATACAACATTCTCTTCGGGAGAGATGGGATGGCAAGATTTAATGCCGTGGTGTCTTCGGTCCATGGGATGATGGGATGGCCAACAGCTGAGGGTGTCGCGATGATCACGGGTATTCCCCAGGTATGCATCGCATCTGTCTCATCTAAACCCAAACCAAAGATGGCTAAACCAACCATTACCGAGCCGGAAGAATGGGCCTTCAATGGCAAGTACCCTGACCAGGCCGTTACCATTGGCCCAACGATCACTAATCCCACGCGCACCTTACTCAAACGCTTATTGCAAAAAAATGCTGACATCTTCGCGTGGACACCAGCTGACATGACTGGTGTACCCCGAAGTAAGGCGGAGCATAAGCTCAAGTGTGACCGGCTTTTACGCCGGTCATACAAAAGCGTCGCGTAATAGGTGCGGAACAAGCTAACGCGTGTAGAACCCAAGTCAAGGAACTCCTTGACGCAGGCATCGTACGCGTTAGTAAATATCAAACATGGGTTGCAAATCCCGTCATGGTACCGAAATCCAACAAACAATGGCGCATGTGCATAGATTTTAAAGACCTAAACAAAGCATGCCCCAAGGATTGTTACCCGTTACCCGAAATTGACCTTAAGGGATTCGTTAGCACCGTTTCGCCTTAAATCCTTCCTTGATGCGTATAAGGTATACCATCAAATCCACATGGCCGTTGACGATCAGGACAAAACCACATTTCGGACGCCCGATGGCACATTTTGTTACCAAATGATGCCATTTGGACTTAAGAATGCTGGGTCCACGTACCAACGCCTGATGGACAAAGAGTTCCATGCCCAAATCGGGAGGAACTTAGAAGTTTACATGGATGACTTGGTCATCAAAAGCCTTGAGCCAGAGGCGATGTTGACAGACATCGAAGAAACTTTCAACACGCTCAGAAAAATAAACATGAAGCTCAACCAGAGCAAGTGTTCCTTTGGGATGGAAGAAGGGAAGTTCTTAGGAGTCATCATTACCAAAGATGGCTTCAGAGCGAACCCTGAAAAGGTCGAAGCCATTATGAAAATGGAATCACCTACTACCATCAAACAGGCTCAGACACTGAATGGACGACTAGTCGCACTTAACCGCTTTTTGGCAAACCACGCGGATAGGTCGTTCCCATTCATGTCAGCATTGAGAAATTGCTTGAAGAAAACGCACTTCCGCTGGACACCAGAAGGGGAAGCAGCATTTCAAGAGATTCGGTCACGCTTGATCGAACTCCCAACGCTCACAGCACCAGAAATGGGGGAGGAATTAATTCTCTACCTCTCCGCCACAGACAGAGCAACCGGAGCAGTCTCACTAGTAGAACGAAAAGGCATCCAGATGCCCATCTACTATGTAAGCCGCGTCTTAACGGACGTGGAAACCCGGTACTCTACCCTGGAAAAATTAGTCTTAGCACTTGTACAGGCTTCACGCAGGCTAAGACGATATTTCCAAGGTCACCCAATCACCATTCTCACCAACTTCAAACTTGCAAACGTTCTAGGCAAACCCGAGTTGTCGGGACGCCTAGCCAAATGGGCAATTGAGTTGGGGGAATACGCGATAAAGTACAAGCCAAGACCAGCCATAAAAGGCCAGGTCTTGGCCGACTTTATTGCGGAAGTCCCCGCATCGCGGGAAAAAGAGTGCCAGGAAGAGGCTCAACCCTCTCCAGCACAAGACATTAACGATGTCTGGCGACTCTATACTGATGGAGCAGCCAACAATGAAGGTTCAGGCGCAGAGTTGAAACTAACTAACCCGGCAGGCCAAGAATACACTTACGCTATTCGGCTTGATTTCTCAAGTACGAACAATGAAGCGGAGTACGAAGAATTCTTGGCCGGATTAAGAATTGCGCGTAAGATGGGAGTGAAAAACTTGGAAGCCCACGTGGACTCCATGCTAGTAGCCAACCAGATAAACGGGACGTACACGGCCGTGAATGACATAATGGCCCTGTACCTTGCACAAGCCAAAACCCTTATGCGCGATTTTAACGATTGCAAAGTGGTGCACATCAAGCGAAGCAAAAACAAATCTGCGGATGCGTTAAGCAAGCTTGCATCGTTAGCCTTCACCCACTTGGGAAAGGACATCCGCGTTGAACTTCTTGGAGCACCATCAGTACCGCAAAAGGAAATTTGTGTCATCCAAACCGACACGGAAACATGGATGACACCAATCATAAATTACCTTGCAGCGGGTATACTACCAGAGTCGAAGACACAGGCAAGAAAGATACGCTGTAAATCACTGAACTATCAACTTGTCGATGACATACTTTACAGGCGTAACTTTCTTGGCCCACTCCTCAGATGCGTTGACGACCAAAATGCCGACTACCTCCTAAGGGAAGTACACGAGGGCATCTGTGGAGTACACGCAGGTCCACGCGCAGTTGTAGCTAAGCTAAACAACGCGGGATACTTTTGGCCGGGGATGCACACGGATGCGTTGGCCTACATCAGAAAATGTAGGTCCTGCCAGCTCTACGCACCCAACACGCATCGCCCGAAGAACGAACTTGTTCCAGTCACTTCTTCATGGCCATTCCAGAAGTGGGCCATCGATGTGACAGGCCCATTTCCCACAGCAGCAGGAAACGTTCAGTTCCTAGTGGTAGCCATTGACTACTTCACCAAGTGGATAGAAGCAAAACCCCTAGCCCAAACAACCGCAAAACATATCAAAAAATTTATTTGGGAATTTATTATTTGTCGTATTGGACTTCCACAGAATTTGGTGAGCGATAACGGCACCAACTTCGCTGACCAGAAGCTACAAAAGTGGCTGAAAGAGCTTCAAATCACCCACACCTTTACTTCAGTGGCACACCCGCAGGGTAATGGTGAGGTGGAAAGAGCAAACAAGAGCATCGTCGACGGCATAAAGAAAAGACTCTTGGAGCATAGATCCGGCTGGGTGGACGAAGTTCCACATGTCCTTTGGGCAAACAGAACGCTAAAAAAGGCAAGCACGGGCGAAACCCCGTTCAGCCTCACCTATGGTACTGAAGCCATGGTTCCAGTCGAGATCGGTCTACCCTCGCCAAGAGTCATAACTCAACCAGAAGACAATGATGCGGAAAGACGGTTAGACCTTATGCTAACCGAAGAGCGCAGAGACTTAGCCGCAGCGCGTGAAGAGAACTACAAGCGACAAATGCAAAAGTACTACAACACGCGGGTGAAACTCTGCAACTACAACGTCGGAGACTACATACTGCGTAACAACGAGGCTTCGAACCAAGAGCGCCCAGGAAAGCTGGCCCCGGTCTGGGAAGGGCCATACATTATTAAAGAAGTTTTGGGAAAGGGTGCATACCGGCTCGAAAGGCTCGATGGCATCCCCATCCCAAGAACATGGAATGGAGCTCAATTACGCAGATGTTACATGTAGATCAATTCCAAACTTGTAAAGAAAAGGCCTAGAGCCACTTCTAATGGAAATGATTCTCCTTATCACATTGTGTTAATAGCCTTACCTTTATACTTATGAACTGACCACACTGATATGCCGGTATTCACCGCATAAATAAGTGAGGGAGGAAGTAAGTCGTTGCGTGTGGAAAGCGGCACAACCCGCATAAACACAAAAACAGTAAATATTTCTAAGGGGAAGATGAGGAAAACCTTCACGCAGGTCAGATATAGATAAAGTTTGGTCATCCTACTAAGTGAAAGTGACGGTCCTACCCGCACAATCATGATAGAGGAAACAGAACATTAACCTATTATCTGACACGCGTCGAAAGGTTAACTTATTCAAAACACTTAGAAAATTGCTAAGTTAAACTAAAATATGCATGAGCAAATCATATAATGTTTACAAGGCAAGGCGTTAACAAAACATTTATATTCACAATAAAAGTTGTTCGAACATTACAAAATGGCTAGGTATCTACCCGCCTTCAAAAAATACAAATCTATCCTAACGGTTGGAAGGAATCTCAAGATTCAAGCTTCGGGACCACTTCCTCCAAACCCACTTGAACCCGCACCATCAGTCGGCTGCGGCGGTTCGAGGAAAGTTTTGAGAACAGCTAGCCCGTCATCAGCAGCAGCAACTTCGTTAACCTTCTCCACAACCGGATGCGAGAAGGCAGCATACTGGTTCACAGCTTGGTCATAGGCAGCTTCAGTGTTAACATCGTGTAAAGGAAATTTGGAAGGCGGGATGCCTTTCTCTGCAAATCCTAGACCAAGCAAGAAACCAGCCTTCTCCCCATCCTCATGAGAAGCGTTGAGGGCTGCGCTCATGGCATCATCATAGGATGTATTCGCGAATATCCGATGCACAACCTACAAAATATATATATATATATATATATATATATATATATATATATATATAAAACTTTTCTAAGTATAAAGAAAAGCGCAAAGCAAATAAATTATGGAGCTATGCGTACCTGCGGCAACGCTTCTCGTAGAAGCCAACCCTTAATGGATAGAGCTTCTTGAAGGTAGCTTGAGCTTGATCACGGGCGCGTTCGGCTTCATTCTTGTTGAGGTTGGCAAGCAACACGTCCTTGGCAGCAGCCTCTTCAACGCCTTTAAGCTTGCGCTCAGTGCGATCAAGCATACCCCTCTGATCCAAGAGCTCTTGTAGCTTCTTGGCATCTTCTAAAGCCAAAGCCTCATGAGCCTGCTGAAGCTTCTCCAGTTTGGCTTTAAGCTCTTCATTCTCAGCGCGCAGAGGCTCAGCAACGGCTTCAGCTTTGGTGGCCCTTTCGGTCGCATTACGCGCAGTTTCCTTGGCTAACCTAAGCTGTTCGTTAACAGCTTGAGTAGCCTTGGAACGGGCCACATGCCTGGCTTGGATCTCGGCCTCAAGGTCCTTGAAGGCCTTTTCTTTTTCAGCAGCGGTGGCGGCAAGCTTCTTGTTCTCCTCCCGCAGCGATCGCACCTGAGCCACCTCCAGGCTACGCGCAGTCTTTAACTTGTCGTTTTCACGACAAAGTAACTCGACACGCGGCTGCATCCGGGCGAGAAGAATTCGAAGCTCGTTGGACAACCTGCCCTCCTGGTAGCTAGCCATAGCCTCCCCCAGTGCACCGCTTGGAGCGGCATGGCGCGCCCAGTAGACGCAGTCTGCAGCCGTCCTGAGAGTCGTGCCTCGGCGGATATTCCACCTTGGCGCATAGACCTCATTGGAATCTGAAACTGCAACAAAAAACAGTTAAGAAAAAATGAATCAGGAGGAATAACAGGCCAAAGTAACCCCACGCACCTGTAGGGTCGATAACAGGCCGATAGCCGCTAAACCCATCACCTGAACCTAAAGGATATCCATCCAAGAGGTCAAGGAGATGGGAAGGAGGCAAAGGTTGGACTCCCTCATCAACAGAGGTAAGTCTAGAGGTCCCAACTCTAAACATACCTGAAGAACTGGCCCCAACAGAGGTAGTCGCTGACGCCGAATGTGACAATGCAGAAGCCATTGAGGTAGAGAACATCGGAGATGAACTCATTTGAGATGAACTCATAACCGTGGTAGCCGCCGCAGATGAGCTCGCGGAAAAAGTCACCGCTGGTTCGGTGAAGGATGTAGTAAATATGGCACTGACGGCCGTCGGAGATGACATCATAACTGGAACAGTTGCTTCAACAGTATGAGCAACTGAACCAGCACCAGAAACAGGCGCAGCCGCCTGGGCATCGCCTCGGATAGGTTGACCAAACCTATCGTCGTGGGTTCTGAACCGCTTCCTCCCGCACCGCTCTCGAAAGCGGATAAGTCCACTCCTACATGAAGAAAAACAAAAGATAAAAAAAACAAAAAAAAACAAAGGCGGAAGGAAATGCAGAAAAGGTACACAAAATATACTTACTGGCTTTCTTGATCCTGAAAGACCTGACAGGCGGAGATAGACCCGATGAAACTGGCCTCTTCGCACCAGTCACCTTCGCAGCGCTTGGTGGCTCGGAAGTGACAGCCGTTGTCTCAACCTCTGAGACAATGGTCTCGTCACCACCACCAAGGTTCCCCGCCGCCTCCTCACTTTCAATCTCGGAATCAGACTGATTCCCCAGGTCGACGACGGAAGCAACCTTCGCCTTGCCCTTCACGCCAGCAGCCTTCTTCTTCCTCACAAAGAAAGGCCCATCTGCGGATCCCTCATCAGAAGATGACAAAATCAGAGGAATTACAGCAGAAGTTTGAGCATGGAGAGGACGAGGATTAAAGAACTCCTTACCTGGCTGAGTGGCGCTTAAAATTTCGTGGCCCGGCGAGTAGACCTCTACGAATCTATCCGCCGTCTGCTCCAAAATGGGCACTCGTTCTCATCGAGATCACGAGTACCCAACCGTGCTGGACCACCAGTCTCCCGCGGATGCAAGAGCGACTGTAAGTCGTTCCCCTCTAAAAAAAAAAGAAAAAAAAAAGAACAATGTTAGAAGAAAAACCCTAAACCAACACAAAAGACGGAGCATACCGTAAGGGATATAGTTCAAACCGTATTCAAGGACGATGGGTATTTGTGGCGTCCCAGACCCGGCATCCTTCCACACGCGGCTCATCCCAAGCATCACCATCCCAGACTCCGCGAAGTGATAAACCGGAGTCTGAATCTGGGAGATCTTGGTGAACCATTCCGTCTCCTGGTAATTGGAGGCGTGAAGGTTAGGAAGTGCCCTCCCGTTCTTGAACGTCATCGCGATGGGGACGACGCGAGCGGAGATGTAGAAAAACTCCCGCTTCCAAGAACGAAGACTACGCTCAGTAGCGCAGATCTTCAACCCCTTGATCCGAGTAACAAGGGTATACCAACCCTGGATGCACCTCCAGGTGTAGAAGGTCATCAGACGGTCGACGCGGGGCTCGATGTCCAAAATACGGCACACCCATTCGAAATGGCGAACTTTAGCAATTGCCATTGGGTGCACCTCCGTCAAATGCACACCGTGTTTCTCCAAAACACGGTATACGAACTTCGTTAATGGGAATCTTAGATTCCCATATATGAAGAACGAGGCGTAAACCCCTATCTTGCCCTTAGGGGCATCGTACACCGTCTGGTTGGGCTCCGGAAACTCTGGCTCATACGGCTCCAGCATGAACTTCTTGACGATGTAATGGTATACATCGACAGAAAGAGTACACTGGCACTCGCCAGCAGTACTCTTATCGTCCTTATCGGACGTAGACGTCGGGTTCTCGAGGTAAACGTTAGACTCCTCGACGTTAACCTCAGGATCATGAGTAGAAGAAGACATTTTTTAAAAGTTAAAGAAAACGGTTTCAGGAGAATGCTCGCCGGAAAAGATGAGTATTCGTCGGAAATCGCTTAAAAGGAAAAGAAAGGTGAAGTGAAGGTATGGGACGAGATACACCCTCTCCCCCCTTATATACTCATCGCAATGAATGCGAAGAATTTAATGCGGATGAGAGAGAAAGCGCAGGCGCAATTACACGGCGACACGTGTGGATACAGCAAGCTGGCAACAAGTGTCGGAATGGCGCGTGTCATGAAACTCGCGCCCACGAGCCTGAAAAAGCGTCCTGATTGACCACATGCTGTCACGTCGTCATAACTTCCTGCACGTCCTGAAACCGTCAGAAGACGCCAACGTCCCTTCAACCGTTTGGACTGTCCTTATCCTTTCACCAACTCTCCGAATTCCAAAAAGATTCAAAAAGATTCAAAAATAAGAGGGAATATACCCCCTTACCTTGGAAAATAAGAAACCATAAGACAAGTGCGGGTACAGTGTCAAGGCGAAACCCTTCACATACTTAGCACCTGCAGGGAATTGAAACCAAGAAGGATCTTATGGGCCATGCTTGCGGAAAGAGAAATAGCACCCCCGCATGGCGGGAACGTTGAGAACTAGATTGTTTGAAGCTTCAGGGTGGAATTGGTTGTTTAACATAACTGATCACTATGTCAAACTACCAAAACCTCGTGGAGAATCTACACAAGTGAAACTCAACGCTCCCGACTTGCGAGGAGGTCACACACCTACCCGCATCATACCCAAAGATCAGGCAGAAAAGTCGGGAATTTCTGCAAGTGACATTAGGAAAACTGCGGGAAGAATCCCCACGGAAAACCTTAAAAAACGAAAAACCTTTTTCAAAACCCCTTGCTTAAAGTCCAAAAGTTCCCCTTACTTATTAACAATTCATGAGAAGAACAATGGACTGGGGGGACTTGAAGAGGTAGGTCCCAGCAAAGCCATGTTGGACCCGCAAGACTCACCTTGAAGAGGGACGTCTGCGCAAAGACCAACTAGATCCGCAGGATCCACCATGCTCAGAGAGATGAAGACCTTACACGCAGTAAGCCAGCTGTTCCCGCAGGAAAGCCTCCCTTGGTAAAGTACCCTGCCTGTTCCCGCAGCTGCAGATACAAGCCAAGAAGGAAGGCTACCCGCACTAACAGTAAGGCTACACGCATAAGGCACTAACTCTTATACTTCAGTAATGTCACCTGAAGAAGGAATAAGCAGGGCGGGAATATTCCCGCCCAAAAGAGCCAGTCCGTACGCTTCTAGAAGATCTTTTGTACTATACCTACCAAGGTATGGACAAATAGACAAGATCTGGCAAAAGCAACCCATGAACCAATCACAGGGTGACAGCTCACCGACAATAGTACGAGGAGCAGCACGCTCCAGTACAAAATGTCACTATCAGCCGCTGCCTACCCACCAACTCCCATCGTGGCACGAACATAGCCCGTAGTTGGTGGAAAAGGAATATTATACAGCTGGCCGTACCTGCTTGGAAACCTACCTTCGGCTATAAATACTCCAACACCTTGGAACGGTATCATCATCTTCTCTCTAGCTATTTCTCTCGATATACACTTATATTCAGAGCAATCTAGTCTGATTCTCACGCCGGAGGGTGGTCACAAAGAGGAACCCCCCCCCCTCTTCTCAGTGACGAGCTCACGGTGTCTGTTTTGCAGGTCGAGAAGAATAACCATCTTTGCTGGACCTAACCCTCGTGGGAAACATCTAATTAACCCTAAGATTATCCTTAATCTGCCGGGGTCATTTAGTGTTACTTCATCATCTATCCCTAAAACCAGCAATCCAACACCACCCACCTCCTACCATCAGCCGCCACTTTTCAGATCTGACAAATCATTGCAAACCATAATCCCTAAATTGGAATTCAGTGCCCCTTTTAAGATTTGACACTTCTCTTCTGCCTCTGGTCTGATGGTGAAACGATGACAGAAAAGGTAAGAGAGAAAGAAAGAGATGAGAAATAGAAGGTAGAACGAGACACATGATGAGAAAGCGGTAGAGGGAGATGGCATAGAGAGATGGTGGTGGTGGTGGTGGTCGACTGGTGTTGGTGGTGGAGGGGTGGTGGTGGTTGGATGTGGTGAGTTGAGAGAGAAGTCTGGTAGAGAAAGAAAGTGGTTGGGTTGGATTATACAAATATAATAATATATTTATAAAATGTTTTAATTGATTTTGTTTTTAATTATTTAAATGTTTTATTAAATAAGTGGGTAAAAATACTAATTTGCTCTCATGTGCAATGAGTTAATGGGAAAAACTAACTGGGTTAGGGCTAAAGGACAAACATTGTAGCATTTTGAAACGTGAAGTACAAAACATGTTACTTTTAAAGATAAATGACAACGACTGAAATTTGATACAAACATAAAGGACAATTTCTGTAATTCTTTCAATTTGAAAAGATACCAACCAACAACCATTTTACTTTTTATTTCCCCTACTCTTTCTTTTCAACTCAACCATCTTATTCTTTCCATCCATTTCATTTCCATTCCTTTGCTCTGGACCCAACCCGGAGGATCCATTGTACCTGACCCATGGAAGTTTCAATTCCTTGAAATAACTGTTCGGGTTCCACCTCAAACCGATAAAAAACATAACCATACCCTAAACCACCAGTTTCTAAGGTTCTTGAATTGGGTAAGTAATTTTGTTCCATTAGCTTTTGATTTTTGACGTCATTGAAAATTTCAAGAAATACATATATTCATATAATAATATATTAGCTTTTAAACCCGTGTATTATACGGGATTTGTTAAAGGATAAAAAAAATAAGGTTTGCTATTTAAAATAAATGAAAAAAATTAAAGATAAAAAAGAATGAAATATATTGTACAAACAATAAAAAGCCTGGAATCTCGATTTTATATATTTGATAAAATCTCTTTATATACAAAATTTGTTGTTTTATCACAAGTATTCAAATCATCATCTAATATAAACAAATTTAAACCATGTTTGCTAGTTACCCTAAGTAATGCAACATATAATGTTCATAAGAAAAAACTACACATCAAAAGAAAAAACCTTAGAAAAAGATTGTTCTTTAATTTAATATTTTCTACTTGTTTTCATATTTCTACTTGTATGATATTAAATCAATATTTAACTTTTAATTTCGTGACTATTTTATAACCCAATTGTTAAAATAGTTTTGGCACATGACTCATCGTAGCTAGTATGAATAACATGAAATATTAGAATATTAGAGTGGAAATTTGACTATTTTATAATCTAATTGTCAAAATGATTTCAAGCCATGACCCATGGATAACATGAATTAAGAAGAATAGAGATTAGAAATTAGGGTTTATGACACATCATAATCATTGTTTTTGTTTATTGGTAGAGTAAGATTATTTTGATCTGTAGATAAAAAAAATACTCGTTTCCAGAAAATTATGAGATTCTGTGTTTCTTTAATCGCAGCAGGTATGTATGAACTTTACTGATGCACTCCGACTGTTTGATTAAATGCCTCATTGAATTGAATTGAAGATGATCTTTTCATTCTTCTGCTTGGACTTGTATCGACTTTAGCTTACAACCAAATGCATTCTTTTATGCTAACTACTTTCCACCATCTGTTTTTATTATCAATTAATTCATACCATCATAGCTAATACCGCATAGTTTTATACATGATTGGGTTAATTAGTGATCAATACAGGGAATATCTCATATAATAGCAACCAACTTTTAAAAGTGTTCCAATTAGTTCACTTATGCATATTTTTCTCAAATCGGGTTACTAAATCTTCAAATCGAGTCTCACCGATTTTTTTTTTGTACATCAAGAAAGAAATGGAGGATAAGATGTGGGGGTCGGAATTTGCAATATATGTAGTTATATTTATAAAATTTTAAAAAACATTAATTATATTAAAATTCAAAAAAATATATATATATATATATATATATATATATATATATATATATATATATATATATATATATATATATATATATATAATCCATGTTGCCACTCAACATTAACATCAAATAAATGATAAAAAAGATTTCTTGTATGAAACAAGAAAAGAAAAACGCTAAAAAAACATGTTAAAATCTTTAATTAAATAAAATATGAATGTTCAGTAACTTAATTGAAACACTTTTTAAAGTTGAGTGACCTAAATGAAACAATTTTGAAACTTAGTTACTGTTCTATGAAATTGTCATTTTTCTAAAGTTCACTTTAAACCACAACCAAATCAATAACGGGTGTAATAATCAAACACTATAGTTTAGTTCTCTGTTGCTTGCTGACATTGCTTTGCTATTTAAAAGGGGGTTGCTGCGCAACTTGTTGCCCGTTTATCTGCCACTTCATTATAATCATTTTGTAATAAAAATGGATAGTCTAATGACCTTAAACTTCTTAAAGTGAAGTCAAATTGGTTACAGTCTGTATACGCAAAAGCAAAAGACAAAGAATTTCTTCCTCTTTTAACTAAACTATTAAGTCGACCCATTAGAAAAAAAAAGAGCACAAACCGACGTATTGGGGCCAAAAGAAATCTTACAAGACTAAGCGTAGTGATGGGGCTACAAATGGGGTGAATTGCGACACGTGACGCCCAGTCAGCAAGGGTGAGAATTTGTTTTTTTTATGTAATGGTGTATGAGCTACAAACTGGGCCCACAATATCTTTTTTTTATTATTTTCTTTTTATAATTAAACTAAACAAACAAAAACCAAGAAAATTAAATAATAAAATAAAAATGTATTAAAATTAAAAAGAAATACAAAAATATACATAACTAAAAATAAAAAAATATATATACATAACTAAAAATAAAAAAAATACATAACAAAAATAAGAAACTAATATCCATAATATTCGCGCATCTTTTCACGTTGTCGTTGATGTAATATGCGGCCTCCTCGTGAAACCCCTCCGATTTGAGGAATTCGTAGTCTTCTTTCATTTGACGTAATTTCAACGTCTGGGCCAGCTTTTCTTGGTGTTTGTTGGATGCTCTAAGGTCGTTTCCTATTTCCGTGGCATTTGTTTCCAAACGACCGACCAACTCGTTTAATTGTCTGACGTCTTCACTGGCCGCCGTATTGAATCGTGATGACGACGAACCTTCCCCCTTATTTTTTCTCGATTTCCCGCGTGGTCGAGGCAACTTGTAACAAATCGGGCCGACGTGTCACGCAATACGGTCAATCAGGTTTATTAATGACGATTTTTTAGGCGTTTCAAACCCTAAAACACATTTAAACCTTACAAGAGTTAAGAAAATTCAATGATCAATTATCTACTTCATGTTCTCCATAATCTAAACTTTTATTATCTCTCATCACACGCTTTCCCCAATTTCCCATAACTACCTGCTAAAAGAAAATAAGAGAAAACACCAAAAGAAATACGGGTGAGCCAAAAATTGCTCAGTAACGGAAGAACAAAAGCATTAACAATGAAAAAAAACAATATAACAATAAGAACGATGTCATACGTTGAACAATCAATAACCCAATAACGATAAGACGATACCATACGATGAAGGATCAATAACGAATCACTAACTGTGTCACGATGGTACGATAGCATACGCTGACTTTTTAACAATAAGATGATATTATATATATATATGATCAATAATTAAACTATTCAATAACAATTTAACTTGGAAATACCCACATGAGCCAATAAGAATATATCAATACTATATGTACATTAGCTACAGACTAATGCACCAATATGTAGAGGGGATGTGGGCACTCACACCTAGCCCTTTACCAATAACAATGATTTCCTAGGATCGATCCATACGCCTTTAAAACAATAATCAATATCCAATAAGGGCCACTCTAGCACACAATAACAATGTAGAGACGTTGTGGACTAATCGCTCCGTCATAGATAGAGCACGCCAATGGTGCCTCAATTGACGCCCTATGTCCCCATAGGTGGATGTGCTTGAGTATTGAGGTCAATAACACAATATACTTAACTAAGTAAGCGACAGTACGTTAACAATAAACTATACTTAATCAATGACAATATCAATAAACAATAATCAGAGGAACATGCGATAATGAGCATAAGGAATTAACCCATCGCATGTTTAACAATGACTCAATACGATATTTGTAAAAAATAATTCACGAGGTGTTGATGATCAATAGATCAAGACTAAATAAGATGACCACGATGTCATAATTAACCAATAAACAAATAAAAAATTCGCTACGAGGACGGATCCTAAATTCGTACACTATGAGATCAATGAAAACAATAATACGCTAAATGAAGGAGGACACAGAATCTGTACCTTAATCGGTGAGAAAATATACCATACGAATAAGTAGTCCTTATGTTACACCCGAACCTTAAACCAAAGGAGAACAAACAACTGAACTTTCACCGACACGCAACAATGATTAAAGTCCGGCTACGTGGTCTTTGCTGTGAGTATAAACGGCGGTAGAGGTGGTGGTTCGAGATGGGTGATTGTTTCGTGGTGGTGGCTGTGGCCATTTGCGGTGGCGGTGGTCCTTTGAACGACAAAGGTGGTGGTAGTGGTTATCAGTTTCTGCTTATAATTGTCTCTGATGACAGCAAAAACGGTCGTGGCGGGTAGCAACGTGATAATTCCGATGGTATTCAAGCGATGACGACACTAGCTACATCCGGCTGGCAGTTGAATGAAAACCCGAATAACCCAAACCCGACTAACCCGAACCTTAATAGGGTCGGGTTGCGGGTTAGATATTTTTTGAGGAAAACCCGAGTAACCCGAAACCCGATCGGATTGACCCGATTAACACCCCTATATATATATATATATTAATAGGGTCGGGTTGCGGGTTAGATATTTTTTGAGGAAAACCCGAGTAACCCGACCCGATTAACCCGAAACCCGATCGGATTGACCCGATTAACACCCCTATATATATATATATATATATATATATATATATATATATATATATATATATATATATATATATAGGGTAAGGATCCTAAGAGAACCCTTTGCAAATTGAGAACTTTGAGAACCATTTTGAACCACTAAAAACACCTTTAAAAAATATTTAAAAAAATAATAAAACAAAAAATAATAAAAATTTTAAAAATGTAAAAAAAACCAAAATTCTTATATTTCATTCCGGTTTCATTAAAAAAAACAAAAAAAAAACGTCGTATTATACACATATGTATAATTTTATATAATCTTTGTTTACGTAATATACACATATGTACTTTATCATTTATCTTAAATTATACATATGTGTACAAAAAAAACATGTAAATATACATATATGTATATATTATACATATGTGTATATAATTTAGCTAAACCGAGTTTTTTTTTATGAAACCGGGATGATAAAATAAGAATTATGGTTTTTATATTTTTTTGATTTTTGTGTTTTTTTTATTTTATGATTTTTTTCATTTTTGGATGTTTTGTGGTCCAAAATGGTTCTCAATTTCAAAAAGGTTCTCTCATATATATATATATCTATATTACGATAAAATACATATAGAAAGGATATTTTGGTAATTAATCAAAAACTCTTAATTTTAAGAAGACTCAATGTATATTGCACAAGCCTTGAAGCATAAGGGAGTATTCAATTTGAAAGGTGATTTTGAAATTCAAATGGATGGGACGGCAATTGAATTTTACTTTCCATACATACACCTACTTGAAACTTTCCCCCTAATATCTCTCTCACCCACTTGAAACTCTACGGCCCAAGCCTTGAAATTCTACAATATGCACGGAAGATGGTCTCAAGAGATAACGAAGGTAGTTTTCCCCAACTCTGTAAGTAGCCCAATTTTGCATGATTCAAACATCTGTTTACCTTTTTTTATTATTGTAGCTAATATGGTGATCGGTGAATGTCTAAATTGTGCTTCATGGTTATATCTTTTGTTTATATTATTTTCGTTAGCTGTTGAAGCACTTCATGCATTTCTACATGATGAATATGAGCACAAGTAAGTATATTTGATTAATTAATAATATAACTAATGCTCGATTTTTCTACAAACATTTTATTATTATTTTCAGGCATTACATGATTGTTTTGCAAGAGCAAACTTGTTTGCGAATCTCATTAGCATTTGTTTTTTTTTTAAGCTATGGACGAGTTAGTTTTGGTATGTGTAGCTTAAGTGTATATTTTATAAAAATTACCAACTAGACAAAACTGATTTTCTCCCATATTTATGTTTCAGTTTATAAAGATGTTGAAGGTATGAACCGCCACTGGTTTGTTTCCACATGTTTGCTGATACCATCCTTAGGTATGATTATTTTTTTTAATCTTGACATATCGTTGTTCATGAATGAAAAATCTCATCTTAGAGCTTATTTTGTGTCTTTCTTTAAGTGAAGGCTTGATTCTGGCAGATTAATTGTAGTTGGCGTTAAGCATGTAAGTTTGGCAAACGAGTCATTTTGCTATTGTTTATGGGTTGAGTACCTCCATATGAAAGTGCAGCTACAATATGCAGGGGAAATTTTCTCACAAAATGTGTGTTTGAGGCTGCAAGTTTATACAATAAAATTTCAAACGGTTTTGGATACGTGTCGGTTGGTCAGAATGGTTTTATATTGAAAGGCAAGTTTTTACAAATTTGAATCAAGTTTGTTTTAGAGACCAGTTTGGGTCAAATTTAGTTGCGATATAAATTTGGTCACTGGTTGAGTACGAGTCAATTTGAGTTAATTTTGATTTTTGGTTCAAAAGTAACGTGGTAAGTTTCAAATGTAAGGTTCGGATTACAAACAAATTTTGATAGCTTGTTTTGGATTAGATTTGGTAACGGTTTACATATTTGGTGAAAGGCTCATTTTGGTGACAAATTTATTTATGTGTAAAATTAACTTTAGGTTGCTCATACAAACTGGTTAAAAAGACCATTTTGTCGACATATCATTCTGTTTTTTTGATTTAGTTAAAGATTGTTTTGGGTTAAAAATGTTTCACGGAGAGTTCGGGCATGTAGGTTAATTAAAGGTTTAGTTAAATATTGCATAAAGTGATACACACATTTTAAAAAGAAAAAATAAATAAGTTAGTTAATTGTATCCCATAAGTTTTGACAAGTGATTGTGTGCCCGTTATCTGGTGTATGCATTTGCAGAGATCTTACTGTGGAAGGACATAGGGACGGGAAAAAATCATTTTTTTTGGCTTTTGTGGAGTAGTTTCTCTTTTAACGGCTTTGTCTTTGTGAAAGAGCAATCATCACTTCTACAATTCAGCTGCTTCTGATCATTTCACACTCTCAGGTATGGATGTTCTTTTATCAAATAACGTGCAAGTATTAACTTTTTAAAAACTTCACCTCATCACAAAATGAATTTGAAACTTACAAGCATTTGAGTACGTTGGGTTGATATAGGTTTGGCTTTTCACGAATTTAGTTCTCTGAATGGTTATGATGAGTTATGAAAAAAAACATCTCTAATAAACTGAGCAAAATCGCTAATTTTCCAAAATCCGGAACTTTTGAAATTTCCTTTCATGTTTATTAAATTACTAACAATTAAAATTTTAAAATGAAAAACTATGCATTAGGTTCAATTCGGTTTATAATAATTACCATGAAAGGCCCGGGCCTGTCGCTGTCAACTGGTCATTAAAAACATAGACACACAATTCAATATGATTTTGGTTGCGTTTACGTTGACAATTATATGTTATCTGTTGTTTTGGGCTCGGCTTGTTTAAAAACCAAGTTGAGCTGAAATGGCGTGAACCCATTACTTAAAAGCTGAGGGCTAAAAGGGCAATTTGTTGAATCATTGTTTTTGAGCCTTAATATACGGTTATCTAAATGAAGCGAATGAACACGAATGGGGCTTGTTCGTATTCGTTCGATTAATGTTAACCGAATAAACGAATGGACACAGACAACAAGCATCTATTGAGTTGTCAAACTGAAACACATTGTCAAACTGAAATGAATGGACACAAACAACAAGCATCTATTGAGTAATTTAATATAACTGTTATTAAATTACTAGCAGCTATATTTAGTTTTTATGTTAATTATGATCATATGAAAATTTATTTCCTTATGGCCTTTTGTTAGGCTTATAACTCTTGAACTCTTTGTTCGAGTTCTTTCAAAACGACAATCAAGTTTACAAATCATTTTTGGACATATGAATACAAAAAATGAACAGAAGGGTAGACTGATCATTTTTGGTGTAAAGGAAAAAAAAGTAGCAATGAAGAATTGGCTAGAAGTCTAATTTGTTTTCCTATGGTTTTTTCTTATACGATGTGGAGTAATACCAATGTAGCTGCTGGTTCATTTAGGGATAAGCTCGGGACGGTATCGGTCACTGTTCACCATTTTTGGAGCGTCGTGTTGTAACGCGGATGGCACAGGTTCGAATTCGTTGTTGATTAGGTATGGGCCGTATGACATTTCTTTTTTAATAATGTATTTTTCATTTGTTGACGTGTGTTAGGTTTACCATATACGTTCGACTAAAGTTTACTATTATTTACATTGAAATCGCAACGCATGTATGTGTCTCGGATAATTGGAGCGTCGTGTTGTAATGCAGATAACATCGGTTCAAAATCATTGCTGATCCGATATGAAATTTCTTTTTTAATAATGTTTTTTTTTAATTGTTGACGCGTGTTAGGTTCACCATTTACTTTCGACTAAATTTTATTTATTTTATAAGCTGCGGACAAGTGTAGTTTCTCCATTTTATTTGGCTTATAGTTTTATATATCAGTTAGTGACAACTATTATCATCAAATATTTTGATTTTAGAAATCTAAACTTCAAACTGCTAATGTCAAAATTTCAAACTTAAATGGGTGAACGACCAGAGTTTGACATCAATAATTAATTGAAGTCCACTTTTGACTTTAGAAAGTCAAACAGTTATACTTGTTGCAAATAAGTCACACTTTTGAGTTTAGATTATGGGCCAGTTTGCTATCAAGTGCATGCATCAAAAGGTAGTTAGAGATTTTCTTTCATTAGTTATATGCTGCAAACTGTCAAAATTTAAAAGCTTTTGGCTTTGGGGTTACTATTGTGTCACCTATAATATTTTAACTCCTCGGACGTATTTGGGATAGTTGAAAATTAAGAATATTAATAATATGTTAGCAGATTACAGTCTAGGCAAAACTCGCTGCTGATTTTGGGTCAAATTCTACTATGAAACGGATTTTAAATTAAGGGCATTTTTGGTACTTTTGGTTGAAATTGCTGAAACGGTAGGTTTATAAATGAATCGAATGGACACGCATGGGGATTATTCATGTTCGTTTGTTTAATATTGACTAAATAAGCGAGCTAACACGGGCACTTAATTTATCAAATTTTCTTATTAGTGTTCATTTGTTAAGAAAATAAACCTTTTGTGTTTGTTTATTTTTATTCGTCAGTATTTCAAACGAACAGTTCCCGAACATAAAAGCGCATAAACATATACCTACTAAAAGTAAAAGAAATACCAACTTAAAAGTCTAAAAAACTCTTAAAGTAGTGCCAAGTGAAGCCCTAAGCCCTGTTACTAATCTGTTTTATTAGTTTTTATTCGGTAAATCTAACTTGTTAACATTTTTATTTTCTGAATATATATTTCATTTATTTAAATTATAACAGATCGAGGGAGAACATAAGCGAAACAGGAGAAAGAAGTCTAATCGAGAACCTGCATGGCGGTTTAAGGAATCATGTACCAGATTCTTATTT
The DNA here is from genome assembly GCF_021521415.1 of Bidens hawaiensis. NCBI lineage: Eukaryota > Viridiplantae > Streptophyta > Magnoliopsida > Asterales > Asteraceae > Bidens > Bidens hawaiensis. The sequence goes on along the minus strand of NW_027501272.1, from coordinate 53,971 downwards.
TGCAATATCAGTGTTTTTGTTTATACTCATTTACCGGTAATCATATTGTAGAAAATAACACCATTTTTTGACCATCTTATATTTATTCTCAATTTTACTTTATGTACGTTTGTATTGTTAAGAAGTAAAGTTATTACAGAATAAATTATAGTGTTTAATTAGATGATGGGCTACTCAGTGTCGTGTTCACGAATTAAGTAGTTGTTTACCCATGTTTTGGTTACCTTTGAGTTGTGCATTAAGTTGAATTCATTATGGACTCATTTTGTGTTAGGTTGATATGTGTTTATAAAATTTTCTTTTTATAATGAAACCAGCCAAGCTAGCTTGGTTTAAAAGTTAGAATAAATCTTAGATTGAGCTCATATTTTCAGCCACCATTTTTTTGACCATCTTATATTTATTCTCAATTTTACTTTATGTACGTTTGTATTGTTAAGAAGTAAAGTTATTATTACAGAATAAATTATAGTGTTTAATTAGATGATGGGCTACTCAGTGTCGTGTTCACGAATCAAGTAGTTGTTTACCCATGTTTTGGTTGCCTTTGAGTTGTGCATTAAGTTGAATTCATTATGACTCATTTTGTGTTTGGTTGATATGTGTTTATAAAATTTCCTTTTTATAATGAAACCAGCCAAGCTAGCTTGGTTTAAAAGTTAGAATAAATCTTAGATTGAGCTCATATTTTCAGCTTGGTTTCAAAACCGTGACATGCTTGACCTGGTGCGACAGTTAACTCGCGAACACTCCTATATTAGGCAAGCAGTAAAAGAAAAAAGCCCGATGTAAAGTGTCACAGCCACCGCATCGCACGGACACCTACTGTATATATATATATATCAAATGAGACCCAGTACCATAAGACCCTTTTAAATTCTTTTATTGCTTTTTCCAATTTTTGCAATTTGACTTTATTATTGTATTTTCTTTACTTTTACCTACTGACGTCGCATAGACTGGCCGTCTTAACGTCGGCCTGAAAATGTTTGGGTTTAACCAACACCCTTATTTTGTGTTTTTAGTTCTAGCACTTGAACCGTCTCGTAGCCTAATAGCTTCAACGCCCCGTAGCCGATAATGCTCAGGTTTAACCAACACCCGAGTTTAATCTACTGATGTCACCCCATTGGGCCACCTCAATGTTTTTAGTTTTGGTTTTAAATGTTTTAGTTCCGAAACCGTACCGAACGTGATCGAAATCGACCGAATTCAGACAATGTTGGTGCCGCAGGCCCGTGATTGGACCAAGTGGCGACACCACATTTGTCTATTAATTTTGTTGAATTTTTGTATGTTTTTAGTTTTAATACCATAAGAAACGTAGTGGTAATCGACCGAACACCAAAAAAAAATTTAGTTTCGGTAGCGTAACTAACGTATATGATGGAAACGCCCGGGTTTTACCAACACCCGAGTTTTATCGACCGACGTCACCCAGTGGTCCACCTCAATTTTTATACTTCTTTTTTGTTTTTGTTTTATTTCCGATATCGTAACGAGCATAATCGAGACAGGCCGAATTCACGCCAAATTACCGCCTCGACGCTCGGCCCGCAAGCTTGTAATTGGGCTAGGTGGCGGGAAAACAATTATTATTATTTTTTTTAATTTCGATACCATAGAAAACGTAACGGTAACTGACTAAACACCAGTTTTACTTTTTTTGTTTTAGTTTAGGTACTGTAACTAATACAATTTAAACCGACCAAAACTTAACAAACATGATGGAAACACCTAGGTTTTACCAACACACAAGTTTTATCGACCGATGGCACCTCTGTTGGTCCACCTCAATTTTTATACTTTTTTTTTGTTTTTGTTTTAGTTCCGATATCGTAAAGAGCGTAATCGAAACAATTAGTATACATTTTAATAAGCACTAAATACAATTTTAATAAATACTTAATATTAAAAAACTTACCGACGTCGGGATCCTCCGAAATGACGATCCAAGCCTTTGCGAGGGCCACCTCCTCCTTCTCGCTGCAATGCTTGTATGGATCATGTTACGCCATTGGCTCCCCCGGTTGTTTCTTTTTGTGTTTACAGGTCGGCTTTTGGCTTGAACCGGAGGCCCGCGCCGTTTGCGTCTCCGGCACCGTCATCGGCTCCGACTCCGGTGGTGTAGACCCGAACGCCGACATTAAGTTTTGGGGCATGAAATAGTTGGCGTACATGTTTACGTTCGGCTCTGGAAATTGAAATGGATAGCTCGGTTGGTTTATCGGGTTCTATTGTAAGTTCACGCTCGGTTGGTTTTTTTGAACCATGGAGTTGACCGAAAAGAGGGAATGGGTGGTTCGGTTGGTTCAGGTTGTTTTTAAGATTCATTTTGCTAATTTTTTGTAAGAATTTGGGTATGAATTATGTATAAGATGAATATAAAATGGAGAAGAATGTGTATGTTTATATATACATATATATATATATATATATATATATTGTTTTAATTAATTAATTTTTTATTTCTGACCGTTGTAACGGTCATAATAAAATAATATTATTTATTATTAAACCAAGCCGGCGACAACAAACACCCGCCTCCGTCCCTTTTCGCCCACATATCGCCGGGGGGATGGTGTTCACCCTTCTTCTCGCCTCAATTCGCCCCAACCCTCGCCCCACTATGCACGGCCTAAGCTCCCATGTCTATGTTCCTAATATACAACATTTTCATTTGTTCTGGCTTTTCAAGACAAAAAGTAAAGATTTCTTTGAAGCTTAAATTATACTTGATGATTTTTACCTAAATCTCTAACTTTGGGCTAATATGGACTCACTCTTAAGAACATTTTAAGGGTTAACTTGCATTCTCAAGTGGTAAGAATAGGCTCATCTGAAAGTAAGAAAAGTATATTATGATGGGTAACTGGGATTGGAAAAGGCTACGAATGGGTCCTACGCCAACTAAATTAGGTAAAGTAAAATTTGCTTAGGAAAATGGTGTTTTGGTTGATCAGCAACTTCTGTTCTCATTCCATCTAGTTTATACGTGATTTAAGACGTGAGCTGGATTTTATACCACATAATTATATGTCATGAAACATGTCACTTATGCTAAAAAGTTAATTTGTTTCCAAGAAACTTCTCGTGTTTAAACTTTAGATATTTGGTGATTTTTGTAAATTTTTTAAAATAATGCTTATATGAAATGAATATATTTTTTTTGCTTATAGTATTTGTATTAGTCGTATTAAGGGGGTGTTTGGCCTAGCTTTTTTAATCAAATATAAAGTTTTTTTTAGCTTTTTTTTAACAAAATAAGCTTAACTTGATGTTTGGTTTAGCCTTTTAAAGTTATGCTTATTAGCTTATATAAGCTCATTTGAGTAAGCTTATTTGAAGATGATTTTTTAGCTTATTTGAAGAATCTTATTTGTGTAAGGGTATAAATTACTCATTTATCCTTAAATGGTGGTGGATTAGTAGTTCTTGAAGCAACTTTTTTACTCTAACAAATTAAAGAATGATGGATTTAACAACTTATTAAGACACATAATTAACTTGCAGAATATAAGCTAATTCAAACACTTAAAAATAGCTTATCAAATAATAGAAAATAAGCTATAAGCTAATTTAAAATATAAACATAAACATAAGAAAAAATATAAAAGCTAGGCCAAACACCCCCCCCCCCCACCCCCCTAAAATATGCCATATATTTTTTGTTTTAAATGGCCTGTTTGAGTCCATTCCTAATTTGGTTAGAACAGGTTCTAACCCAAACCAACCTGTTTTAAAATCCATTTTTGACATGTTACCTTGCTTGGCCAGACTCACCCACACATTTTGGCAGGTGTGGTTATGATTATATGTCTGGAACATATTTGTTTATATGAAAATTTGAGTCAAATTTGAAAGAGCAACATCTCCATATCCAACCCTATCTCTTACATTTGGTCAAAATTCATATTTTAACCTTTACATCAAAAACTGTCACACCCTGATTAAAGGCGGAACATGCCGAGACGTAACGTATTGATTGGAAAGTAGCTCAAAAGACACTAATTAAAGTGACAGTAATTATTTAATTCATTAATATCAAAACAAGTATACAAATTCAATATACGGAATAAATACATAATACTTTTTGGGTTTGGATAAATATCCTAAGGTCAAACTATTGTCTTCAATCTTGAATAATATCAACTACTTGTACATGTAACATGTATGAAAATAGAGTTTGTCAACACGAATGTTGGTGATAAGACATAAGTTTTGGTTGAGTTATATATAGAGATAAAAACCACAATTCATATGTAAATGATGAGTATTACAATTCTTATGAAAATGCAAACAACTAAATAGATGTGGACCCGTTCCTATTGATACGAAATTAAAGTACTCGGGTAAGTGTATGATCATATTAGATGCGGATAGATGAGGATGAGATACCAACCACCAAACATAAAATAAACAATTAAGCACATAGAGCATTATCATAGAGCATGCAATAATCACACATAAACATATATTGAATTGTGTTATGAATAGATATGTAAATAAAAATGAGTAATTTAAATAGGGTATACATACCACCCCTAAAATTTAAAAGATGAAAAAGGGGGATATGTAAACTCACCTTTGAGATTAAAGCCAAACTTGAAATGACAATCGAAAACACGTTAAAGAAAATGAACGATCGAACCTTACGAACTATAAATAAACAAAATATAATAATTAAAGACTAACTAATGGGATTGGAAAGTTTAAAGAATATTAAATCTAATGTATAAATCATAAGATAAAAACAATGAAAAGATCAAAAAGGAAGATGAAATACAAAATCAGTTTTTGGACAATAAACGGTTCTGTTTTGATTAAGGTATTTAAAACATCAAACAATTTTATTATAAATCAAGACTTTCCAGTCTACTAAATTAGAATGTTTTGAACAACTTTCATTCAGAAAAGTTTTGCAAATTAATAACATAAACAGGCCAAAACAGCCATGTAAATCAGGGGGTACGAAACTACGCATTGTTTTTAAAATATTTGTTGTGAATTCATAGGAATGAATTAAAATGCGCAAAAATAGTTTTTAGAACCGTATTTCATTGAAGTATATCATAGAATTTGGTGTTGCACTTTTTCAGTTTGTTATAAACAAGATATGCCTCTTTCTTTGAAAGCTATATCTAATGTCAAAACTGAAATATTGCTAAAAGCAATATTCTAACGATTTCGAAAAGGATTTTGATGAAATAAAATTATGGTCTTTTTTGTATATGATTATATAACATTTATTAACATATATAATTAAAAATCCTTGGGTCCTTTGAACAAAAACAAAAAAAACAATGATTCAAAACAAAAAAATAAAGATGTAAGAACGTTTCAAGTGTGACATTCGTGTAATCGATCATCTCCTTGTGTTCTTTGTCTCATCCACCCTATACACCATGGTGTATGGATTATGTGGATTCCTAGACATGATTGTGTTATGGTCATATGACCATTTGATTAACTAGTATGACCAAAAATTAAAAATAAATAGAAATAAGATGAAGAAGATTTGAATAATTAAAACCCTACCTTTTAAATGGAAAAAAAAATCTCTTGAACTTGTCAAAGAGTGGTGCAAGAATGAAAGGGGTGGGTTCTTATTTATACTAAAATAAGGAGGTTATTCTTTAGAATGTTTTAATGATAGGAGAGTGATTTGGGGGAGGAGGTTTGATCAAAATTTGAATGGTGTAGGAAGATATTTTTTATCTTTTAAAAATAAATAACTTTAGGTAAAAATAAATGTGTAAAAAATAAATGTGACATAACAAGATTAAAATGATGTACCTTGGTTATGCATCAATAATGTTATTATGTGATATTTGAATAAAGAAAATAATCATGAGTGTTATAATTTTTATTTATATACATATTAGTAATAATTAATATTATTAAATAACTTTAGGAAAGAAAAACTATTATGTATGAAATATGTAACATATGGGTATTAACTGAATCACATCGAAAATTTTAAATTAGTCGGGTTTTCGGGTCCAAAAATTGACGAATGTTACAAAAACCCCCTTCGCTTTCACCGTCTTCATTCGTATTTCTTCTACTTTGTGTGTTCTCAATTCGATGCAGCCCCTATAATACAACTTCTAGGGTTTTGTCAAAGTCGATTTAGATTGAGAAATACTCACTTTATGCTAGAAAGTAAAATTGATGTGTTATAACATAAAAAATAAATAAATAAGTGGTTAATACGTCTTTGACTATGTGTTTGGATGCCAATACGTCGTTGACCGTGTTGGTTAATCATTGATCTCGTTAAATTACTATAAGAATAGATAAACATTGTTAGAAAGTCCAGTTAACAAAGTTAGGGTGCAAAGTGTAATTAGTTAATAGTTGGTGTATATTGTTGTAATTAGTTAGAATATAACAAAGGGTAGTGTTGTATTTATGAACCATCGCGATGCTAAAATGTAACCACCGATGGGTATAAATACCTCCGGCCACCACCATTGTAAATTATATGTTTTCAATAAAAAATCAGTAACACAATTGATCAAAAATGATCAAGGAAGATTGAAATCTTCTCAACATTCTCAAGAAAAATGCTAAGTATGGAATATGAGCAAACTAGGCACTTCGAGTAAGCCTAACACTTATTCAAGCAAGATATCGTACATCGAGCTAGGTTATCTTTTGGATTTCTTCTAAGTGTTTAGTTCGAGTACACTTCATCAAGCAAGGCTGTTCTTCAGTCGAGAAAGGTTTGCTTCGGAGCAAACTCTTGACTTAACCAAGCTTAAACCAAGTAATATGGTGGGTCGAGCAAGGTTTCAATAATAATGATCTCAAGAACACTTGTAGGAAGTTAATGGCATTATACTAAGGAATTCTACGAGCAAGGTTGCTATAGTACCCCTAGCACACTTAGTTTGCTAGAATAAGTTATTAACAAATGGTTGAAGAGATCAAGGAGAAAAAGTTTGCTCGTAGGATATTATCAAGCAAAGTTTGATTATATCATGAAGTTTGAAGTCTTCTTGAAAAATATTTTCTAAGGAAAATATTCTAAGTAAAAAGTTTCCCAGAGAACTGTTCCAGCACACTTATGGATTACAATGCCTACTCGACAAAGACAAAAGCTTACTCGAATACCTGTTTACACTTGTAATAATTTTGAATACGTTTAAATATGTTTTTTACAATGATTAGGGTTTCTAGAATGTGTCAAGTGTGCATATTTAAGGAAAGTTTAGGTCACATTTATGACAACGGTGAATTATGACTGATTAGACTTTCTTAGCATACAGAATATCTTTGTACGGAAAGTGGCTTCACCTGACATTCCACTTAGAAAGCCTAAAGTTATTCCTTTGTATTATTGATTAATATTAATGAAAATATTTTGAGTGTCTTCCGTGTTTGTCATCTTTATGTTATTTGAGCAACATCTTGATTACTATTGATTCCACCTTTAGTAGTCATTGAGTTTTTACATTAGCATATTCGTAAACGTCTTGTCAACATTAAGTTGTTGGTTACGAGGTTGATAGTGATAAAATCGATCTTGACAAGTGGTATCAGAGCTTCGTTTTTCTCTTGTGAAGACCAACGTGTTGCTGTGAAGTTTGATTGTGAAGCTTTTACTAAATATTATTTGACTTTGAAAAAAAGATGATGACGTCAGCTGAGCACTGTTCCATTAAGTTGTGACGTCAGCTGCTCTATTCTTTATCATTCAAATCTACAATCATTTAAGGTTTAAAAGTATTTAATCTCAGATTCACATTGATTATTGTTTGTTTTGAGTCAAGATCCTAGTTTAATCCATCAGTTTTCATCAGATACAAAGATTTTATCCTCAGATATGAGTATTTTCAAAGTCTGTTAAAATTTTTAAGTAATTTTCAATTCAAAAGCTTAGTAAAAATACCAAATTTTTTTTCAAAAAAATGGATGACCAAGAAGTGTCTACTATAAAGATTCCAAGATTACTAGGTCAAGAAAATTATATCAAGTGGAAAGTTTTGTTTGAGGCTGCTGTTTGCTACAATAATACTGAAAAAAGGAATTTCGTAAAAAATGCTCTGTCACACCCCAAACTACGGCCTAGGCGTATGACACACATGTTGGTACCGCATTTGTAAATAAATCAGAGTTAGCGGATTAAAGCGGAAATATATTTACATGGATTATATTATATTTACAAAACACGGGATTATAAAATACCATACGTATACACATGATTAGTCTCAGTCGGACCTAACTTAGGTCCGACCCGTCGTGGAGGAGGTCATGACCAGGTGTGGCGCGGTGTGCCCACCGACTCTTTACCACATATGTAAGGATCCAAACAAACTTACACGACAGCCTGAGGGCTAGCGATTACTTTTGTTTATAATGTTTTAGAGATACGTAATCTCATGTAATTCATTTCATTTATTTGACTCGATTAAACAAGTTTATAAAGTTAGGCGTATGCACCTTTTCAAAAGATTAGCTTCAATACACTAATCGGTCTTTTCTTTTCTTCGCTATCTCGCACATATAGTACAAGTATAACCTTTTGTTAGTCGGATCTTCAATCCGGCTTAATACCTTTAGTCTCTTTATATAGTCTTTACCTCGATTATATTTTCTTTATGAACCTTTAGTTCAAAACATCTTTTCTTTATTTTAAACCTTTAGTTTAAAATATCTTTTCTTTCTTTTATTTTACAAGTTTAAACCTTTAGTTTTACTTTACTTTTCTTAAAACACTACGTTTCTTCTTCTTTAAGAAACATATACTTTTCTTTTGCTTATTATTTAATAATAATAATAATAAACTTAAATAATATTTATAACAAAGAATCATTATATTCACATTTCTTTCTTTTATATTTCTTTGTTATGTTTTTTTTTGTTATTTTTGAGGTATCGAGTATATCATCGACTTAGGGTTTTAAGCCTTGATATTATATTATTATTTTATTCGAGCATTATGCCTACCTTGCTCGGCTTATAACACCCTAGCAATTGAGCAACACTTCGACGCCTTCTTTTTTCAAAGCTTATTGATCAACACCTTTTTCGACACGTTTATCGAGGTTTCTTGGAAAAAGGTGTTGATCAATAAGCTTGGCACACACTTCGAGGTTTCTTGGAAAAAGGTGTTGATCAATAAACGTGCCTCGAGGTTTCTTGGAAAAAGGTGTTGATCAATAAGCTTTGAAAAAAGAAACGTGCCTCGAGGTTTCCAAGAAACCTCGAAGGTGTTGATCAACGTTTCTTGGTAGCACGTTTATTGATCAACACCTTGCTCGTTCTTCAATCTTGCTTGGCACACACTTCGAGGCTGTTGTCGGGTCGTTTCTTGGTAGCACGCTCTTCGAGATATTATCGTCGTTATTTTGCACATACTTCGAGAAAACTTCAGTTGGTGGCACGGAAAACGTGGAAGGTCGAGTTTTTGGCACGAATATCAAGGTATAGAGATGATTTAGAGAGAGAAGTAAGCTGTGAAGGTGTGAGTTAAGAAGTGAGGGCTTGAGCCCTATTTATGGGCACTAACCCGGTGACCCGTCGCGATACGCGATGGGTCTTGCAAAAGATCCATCGCGTAGCGCGATTGGTTGTTGGATCTTTTATTATTATTATTTTATTCGATCGCGATACGCGATGGACCTAATGGAAGGCCGTCACGTATCGCGACTAGGCCTGATGACTCCACTTGTAGGCTTGCCATGTGGTGACACGTGGCAGATGCGGTTCCACGTGGTGACACGTGGCGGACGTTGTGCCACGCGTGGACACGTGGCAGGACACATGTCTGTTTGTCTGACATTGCCATCGCAATCTGCTTGGTTGTTGTGCCTAAGGCCTTCGCGTATCTCGATCGGCCAAGAAAACAAAATTTTTCTTTTTGGTCCTTTATATTTGAAACTTTTCATTTTTAACCCGATATTTTCATAATGTTACATCCTCCCCACTTTGAAATAAATCTCGTCCTCGAGAGTTTCTTCTTTAGAACAAGTGGGGATACTTTTTTTTCATTTCGTTTTCAAGTTCCCAAGTATATTCGGGGACTTTTCACGAGTCCCACTTTACTTTCACAATTTTCAAAGTTCGTCACTTTAATTTCTTTGAATCTTCGATTTGGATTGGTCATTCTGCAAATTTTAATTTTTCATTTATTTCGATGTCTTTTAATGGTATAGACAAAGATTCATCGACTAGACATTTTCGCAGACTAGAGACGTGGAATACATCGTGTATCCCATTCATTTCCTCGGATAGTCGCAAAAGGTATGCAACAGTATCAATTCGTTCGAGTATTTCGAATGGTCCAACGAATCGAGGACTTAATTTTCTTTTCATACCGAAGCGAACAATGCCTTTCCATGGTGAAACTTTTAGTAGAACTTTTTCGCCTACACAGAATTCCAACGGCTTACGACAGACATCGGCATAACTCTTTTGTCGGTCACGTGCCATCTTAAGTCGTTCTCGGATTTGCAAAACCTTATCGGTGGTTTCTTGGAATATCTCAGGTCCATATAATTGATTATCTCCAGTTTCAGACCAACATACCGGCGTTCTACATTTTCGGCCGTATAACGCTTCGAACGGTGCAACTTGAATACTCGCGTGATAACTATTATTGTACAAAAATTCCATTAGGGGTAGATGGTCATCCCAACTTCCACCTAAGTCAATCACACAAGCGCGAAGCATATCTTCAAGCGTTTGGATTGTCCTTTCGCTTTTCCCATTGGTTTGAGGATGATAGGCGGTGCTAAGATTTAACTTTGTGCCTAATGCTTGTTGGAAGCTTTTCCAGAAGTGAGACGTAAAGAGACTGTCTCAATAAAAAATAATAGACAACGGTACTCCATGCAAAGCAACGATGTTGTTCACATAAATACGCGTTAATATATCCATTGAGTATGACTCGTTGATGGGTATAAAGTGTGCGGATTTTGTTAGTCTATCCACAATGACCCAAATTGCATTATGCTGACGAGTTGTTTTTGGGAGTGTTGTGATGAAGTCCATGGTTATCAATTCCCATTTCCAAACGGGGAGTTCAGGTTGTTGAAGTAATATCGAGTGCTTTTGGTGTTCAGCCTTGACCTTCAAACACGTTAGACATTTTGCCAAATGCAAAGCGATGTCCCTTTTCATTCCGTTCCACCAATAGTTTGGCTTAAGATTTTGGTACATCTTATCACTACTGGGGTGCATCATGTATTTGGACTTGTGAGCTTCATTCATAATATTCTCACACAAGTCCCCAATGATTGGTACCCAAATCCGGTTTCCCATTCTAAATATACTATCGTCACCCTTGACTAGCAAGTCAATGGCGCCGTTACGTTTTTCGTCGGAGGTCTTGTTTTCATTGATTGCTTGGACTTGAGCGGATTTAATTTGTTTGATGAAATCTATTTGGAGTTCTAATCTTAACGCTCGGACTCTTCTTGGCTTTTCATGTTCTTTACGAGTTAGGGCGTCAGCCACAACGTTGCCTTTACCTTCATGATAGACGATTTCATAGTCGTTGCCATTCAGAGTTTCCATCCAGCGTCGTTGATGCATATTGAGTTCTTTTTCTTCGAAGATGTGTTTTAAACTCTTGTGATCGGTACACACGAAAAACTTGACTGTAGAGAGATAGTGCTTCATATCTTTAATGCAAAGATTATGGCGCCTAACTCTAGATCGTGAGTTGTGTAGTTATTTTCGTGTACCTTGAGTTGACGAGAGGCGTAAGCGATCACTTTCTTTCGTTGCATTAGTACACATCCCAAACCGGAATGAGACGCATCACTAAAGGCAACAAAATCCTCGGTACCTTCTGGCAAGGCCAGTATAGGTGCTTGGGTGAGTTTTTGTTTAAGTATATCGAACGCCTCTTGTTGTTTGGTCCTCCATTAATACTTGATGTTTTTACGAGTTAACGATGTTAGAGGAACGGCTATACGAGAGAAGTTTTCAATGAACCTACGATAGTTGCAAGCCAATCCTAAGAAACTTCGGTTCTCGGTTGGCGACTTTGGAATCTCCCACTTAGAGATAGCTTTAATCTTAGAGGGGTCCACTTGAATACCATTTACATTTATGATATGTCCAAGAAATTGCACTTCGTGAAGCCAAAATTCGCACTTCGAGAACTTGGTGTACAACTTCTCGGTTCTAAGTAATTCAAGTAAGGTTCGGAGATGTGTTTCATGATCTACCTTAGACTTTAGAATAAATAAAGATGCCGTCGATGAATACGATAACAGATTTATCCAAGTAAAGCTTACAGATTCGATTCATCATGTCTATAAAAGCGGCTGGGGCATTAGTGAGACCAAACAGCATGACCGTGAACTCATAATGCCCATACCTTGTTCAGAAAGCAGTTTTCGGGATGTCTTCGGATTGAACCTTAAGTTGGTGATAACCAGAACGCAGATCGATTTTAGAGAAATAGATCGCACCTTGAAGTTGGTAGAAAAGATCTTCGATTCGAGGGAGTGGATATCTATTCTTGATAGTGACTTTTTTTATTGCTCGGTAGTTGATACACATGCGAATTGATCCATTTTTCTTCTTGAAGAAAAGAATTGGCGCTCCCCACGATGAAGAACTTGTGCGGATGAAACCTTTCTCAAGTAGCTCGTCAAGTTGTTTCTTTAACTCTTTCTTCTCGGTTAGAGCTAAGCGATACGGAGCTTTGGCGATTGGAGCAGTACCAAGCATAAGATCTATCCTAAACTCGACTTCACGATCTAGAGGGATTCTAGGAAGTTCATCAGGAAAGACATCAAAAAATTCAGAAACGATAGGTACGTCTTTTATTTTTTTGGGTTTAGATTCTTCGGTGACATATGTCATGAATTCTAGGCATCCTTGATTTAAACATTTGTTAGCCCTAATCATGGAAATTATGCTAACTTGGCCAGCATCTTTGTCCCCTTCAATTCGAATAGTTCTTTTATCAGGGGCTTGAAGTTCAACGGTTTTGCTATTGCAAATGATACGAGCATGGTTGTTGGATAACCAATCCATACCAAGTACAATGTCAAAACCAGCAAGAGTCATGGGCAACAATTGAATAGGAAGAACATAACCAGCTGATAAGATTTTTCCATTTTCTAGAGATTCGGAGATTTTAACGATTTCATCACTAGCAGTCTCGACGCTTAGAGTTTTATTTAATTTTGTTAATGGTTCGTTTAATAGACTACAAAAGCTATAATTTGTAAAACTTAAGTTGAAACACGAATAAAAAAAAAACTCTAGCATATGTGTCGTTGACTAGGAACGTACCGGTGATGCTTTCCGGCATGTCGGCCGCCTTTTTGGTGTTAAGAATAAAGAATCTTGCATTGTTTTTCTTCGCCTCATTTCTTTGGCCACTTCCACCCGTACCACCAGAGCGGGTTTGTTTTTAGGGCACTCAAAGCTTAGGTGGCCCATATCCTTGCAGTTATAGCAAGTCATCGTCTTCTTCCAACAATCGGCCGTTGCGTGGTCGGGTCTGTGACACGAGTCGTAGACAGTTGTGGCTGAGGACGGAGCATAGTGGCAGAGACAATTGTTGAATTTCCTGTATGATTTACATTGAGTGTATATGGATTTGAATCTGGTTTTGCGTTGATCTACACTTATGCCTTTGAAGCGGGCATTTCCTCCTTTCTTGTGGTCGTTTGACGACACGACCTTTTTGTCTTCTTCCTTGTTGCGGTCAAGACCGCTTATCAAGTAACCAGCCAATTCCATTGCGTAGTCGGCGTTTTGTGGAAGGTGAGATCTTACCATGTTGCGGTTTTCTCGCGGGAGTCCCCATATGTAGCGAGTGACTTTGCTGGACTCGGGAGTTACCAGCTGGGGAACGAGTCGAAAGTACTTGTGAAACTTTTTGTTATATTCACGGAGGTTCGTTCCTATAACTCTATGATTTAAGAATTTTGATTGGATTTGATCAATTTCATGCATCGGGCAAAATTTCGCCATCATCATTTCCTTAAACTCTTCCCACATCAAGTTGTACAATACTCGCCTTCCCTTGCTCATTAATAACGTATTCCACCACTCTAAAGCCTCTCCTTTGAACACTTGAGCCGAATATTGAATCTTCTCTTGTTCAGAACATTTGCTTATTATCACAATCGACTCCATTTCTTCAAGCCATCTAACGGTCGCAATGGTGCCCTTGTCACCAAAAAATTCCTTCGGTCCAAAGTTTTTAAAGTCTTTAAACGAGCAACTTTCAATTTGTAATTTCTTAAACTTTTGTTTAATACCACCATTGACATTAGACTCATGAATGCTCTCTTCGATATGAGACGGTTTAGGGCAGGATTTGACAGATTTTCGAGAAGGTTCCACGGATTGAGATTGCCTAGATTGAGTTCTAACTTGAGATTCAGCTCTAACAGCTTCTTTTATCATCTTTTGGATTTGGTTCATGTATTTTTCGGGATTTTTTTCTTGTTCTTGTTCTTTTTCTTTATCTTTACGTGCGTGAATTTCTGCTTCCTTTCGAGAAGCTTCAGCATTATTTTGATTTGACATTGCTGAAATTTAAATTATGATCTTTTCGTAATCACACATTATTTTATTCAGTTATTAAACATATATATATATATATATATATATATATATCTCATGAGATACATATATATTATTACATCACACATTTTTATATGCATCATTACTTGATGTATATATATCCCTATCCATATTTCTTAACAAACAACATTACAACATTTATTACATTATGCATTCCACCATTTCTTAGTCTCTTATGAATTTCTTTACTATATTGGTCATCTTATTGCACTTTCGAAGAAGCTTATCTCCTATCTTCTTTCTTAGATAATCAGTTTCATGCAAGGCCCTATCAAGATTCTCTTCTTGGGATTGCGTGATCTTGTTCGGGTATCCATACCGAATTGGCGGATCACGGTACCACATCATAACGATTTCATAGTGGTTCTTGGGGGGTATGGCGATGATGTAACGTCAGACGGATAGTTGAAGAAAGCTTCAACTGCTTCATTTTGTTCACGGATCTCATTCGCTTGTTCTTCAACTGACGGAATCTTGCCTTGATATGGTGGGAAATTTGATGGGGATTTGTTCATGAGTGCTTGAAGGTATTGCATGTACGGGTCCACCGATCCATAACTTAGATTCTTGTGGAAGAACGGTTGCATACATCCTTGTCCAGGTGGGCAGTCGCAATCTGACGGTTCCTCTACCGGGGTTGCTACTTCATTAGGATTTTCCTCAGGGTCTTCTTCAGGATCTTCTTCTGGATCTTCCTCTTCTTCGGGATCTTCTTCTTCCATCAGTTTTGCAGTCTCATGTACCATAGGTTGTAGACGAAAACTCTCGTACGGTAACATAACCCTTGTATTTGCTTTTGGTATGGTCCCTTAGAAGAGTTGGGGTGAGAATCTACTGAGTTGAAAGCAGACTTTCCAGTATGCCATCTTCTTTGGTCGGAGTGGCATTGCATCCAGTCTGACGAGTCGGACTCGGGTTCCTCCTTGATTTTCTTGTTGGAGAGGAATGCATATGACTAATGAGGATTGGGTGGTTAATACATCGGGATGTCAGACGGATGGTATGTCGGAATGTCGGATGGATGATATGTCGGGATGTCGGACGGGTGATACATTGGAATGCTTGATGGATTATAGCTTGAGTTCCTTGGGGGATCGTTCCTTTGCATCGGTGGATTGTCGGGTATTTCGATCGGACATTGTTTGGTTTTAGGGAAGTACACCGGTTTATTTCGGTCGACCGGGTGATCCTTATTGAAAAAGGCTTCGTAATAATTCTCGCTCATATTGTCCTTCGATAGGAGTTCGGGAATTCTAGCTCTTCTCGCGTCTATCATGATTCCATCCATCATATTCTTGAACGACATCTATGGGTTTGGTGGTTTAGATTGAGGAGGGATAGAAAATGTTTACTAGCCTATCTTATCCCTATTTAAATTTAACAAGTAATAAAAATTTACTAAATCACTAGGATCGAAGCCTAGATATTATTAATTAATACCTAATTCGGTAAGATCGATGGCTCTGATACCAACTCTTGTCACATCCAAAACCATAGCCTAGGCGTATGACACATATGTTGGTACCACATTTGTAAATAAATCAGAGTTTGCGGATTAAAGAGGAAATATATTTACGTGGATTATATTATATTTACAAAACACGGGGTTATAAAATACCCGTTTAGTGTTTATAAAAGATTACTTGTTCATACCACCATTCATAATTTAATATTAACAAAATGATCCGAGCCATCAGATAACATAGCACTTCGAGCATTCCAAGCTCCTATTCTTGATTACCTGCAAAATGTTTAGAAAATATGTCAGCAACACATGGTGGTGAATAATCTGACACATAAAATATTCTCATTTACTTGATTACCACTCGAGACATAACTTAAGTCCGGCCCATCATGTCTTAAGAATAATCAAGCTTTAAAACAAAACACAATTATAAACAAAAGTGACACACAAGACACCTCAAAAACACTGCAACGTTCGACATTACTTAGGTACCATACGTATACACATGATCAGTCTCACTTGGATGAAACTTAGGTCCGGCCCATCGTGGCGGAGGTCATGATCAGGTGTGGCACGATTTTTGGTAAAAAGGATAGGCTGAAGCAGCAACTTGACATATTCAAGTTTAAAGAGGGAGAAAGGTTGAAATCATTTTTGTAAAGATTTGTGGCAATTGTTAATGAAATCAGAACAACTGATCTTGCTATTACTGATTAATCTAAACAAGAAACTGTTTTCCTCCTTATTTGGTGAATGGTATACATCAAGCCAATTCATCAAAGAAAAGGCAAACTTTCCCAATTTCAAGGTTGATGATGTTATATGTTTCCTGCAAGTAGCTGAGCATGAAATGGTTGAAAATCTTATGATAAAGAAGAGAAGCCAAGTTTTCAAGTTGCAAATGCTCTAATATCTCAAATGGGAAATATTTCAACTAATAATCAACAACAGATTCAGATCATTGAAGAGCATAGTGAGTTTAATTCTGAAACTCCAAGAGTTTATGTGGCAAGCCAATATGGAAGCCAATCTGGAGAGCAAAGATTTAATGTTCAAATGATAGATGATGGTGATACATCTTCTATGGAAAGTGGACATGCTCCATATGTTCTTGGAAAACAAGCCAAAGAAATGAATATCATGCCTTGTTTTCAATGTTTACTGAATCCTATAATGCCTTTGTGGCCAAAAACCTGATTCATACAAGTGTGGTACAAGAGGATCTTGAACAGATTGATATAGATGATCTTGAAGATATGGATCTAAAATGACAAGCTACAAGTGTGGTACAACAGGACTGGTAGGTCTACATTCTCTAATCCAAATGACAGGATTGGATTTGACAAATCCAAGGCAATTTGTTACAATTGTCAACTAACTGGCCAATTTGCTAGAGAATGCAACCAACCAAGACAATTCCAAAACAACAACAACAATCTTCAAAGAAATAGTTCTAGTATCATAATCATCAAGGTCAACGTCAACAACAGAGACAGTTCTATAACAACTTTCAACCACAACAAAACCAACAACAAATGAACCAACAACAAATCATTCCCCAACAAAAACCTCTTCAGGGAAATCAACAAATCCCTCCCCAAGGTCCTACAAATCAGAATAGAAACAATGTAACTCAGCCAAAAAATCAAGGAATTGTTGCTATAGCCCAACAACCACAAGATGGTTTGTTTGGCTGGAGTAACCATGTTGAAGAAAGTGAGAAGACCAATGTTGCATTCATGGCAAAGATAAATGATCAAGCTGAATCTTCTAGATCACAGCTACATTACAACTATTCAACCTCTGATTTACTTGATTTGAATGATTCATTGAAAAGAGAGGTTGGTCAATTACAAGTTGAATGTTTCAAGAAAGAGAGCATAATCATCATCATCATCATCATCATCATCATCATCGTACTCAGTATATCCCACCAATAGTTCTTTTTTTTTTATCCCACCAATAGTAAAGAGAGCATAATCAATGCTTATGAAATGAGTGAAATCACTTATGAAAACCAAATCAGGAGTCTAGAACAAGATTTTTTGGATAGTTATGAAACTCAATCAAGATACACCACAAAAATAGATGGTTTGAAGAAGATGTACTTGGAAGAAAAGATCAAGAATACTCAACTTCAAGCTGAAGTTGATTTTCTGAAGAATCTTGTTTCAACTGATAATATTTGTGTGAAATTGATGAAGATTAAAGAAGAAGATAAGGATAAAGTTTTTCCACCACCCTTTAATGATAATTATTTATTGAAAGTGGACAAGGAGAAAATGGAAGCTTATCTGGAACAATTCAAGAAAGTATTCAAAGAAAAGGAAGAGTTTGTTGAAAAATACAAGAAGGTATGAGTGAATGAAGAAGGTGAATTTTATTTGAGGACTGAGGAAACATAAGAAAGTAATACTGAAGAATCTGGTAAAGGTAAAATTTGAGCATCAAGTAACCTATTTGAAGATAACTCAAGTATCTCAAGTGATACATGTTCAAGTTATGGAAGAATCAAGGGTTTAGAAAAGAAAAGAATGAATTCAAAGGGAGAGATTCCAAGATTACCCAAAATTTCACCAAGAATGAAGAAAGTTCATTGACAGATGAGGAGAGGTCACAAGCCATTTGAAATATGTGGGGGATCTCAAGGGAAAAAGAACCACATTACTACACAAGTTTTCAGAAGTTCTCAGATGAAAGAAAACACCTCATTGAAAAGAAAAGAAGAAGAGAAAAGAAGAGAAATTGAGTATCCACCAATTTACCCATTATTCTCAAATCATGAACTCTTTGAAATTGGTGATGTTGAATAACTTTCAAGAAAGTATGTAAACCCAACAAAATAAAAGGAATTGAATGAATGAAAAAGAAAGATGGAAATAATTTAGTTTGTCAAAGGTTCAAATGAAAAGAGCATTGAGAATATAAATGTTTTTCAACCAATCTCTATAGATTTTGGAAAACCAATCACACACCAAAAGACCATTGGTGTAGATTCTCTTAGACCAAGTGAAAGATTCAAGATATGAAACTCTATAAATGAACACCAGGGATAGGTTTGGAGAAAAATCATTGATGTTTATGGTCATCACACAGATTCATGTCAAGAAAGAATGATCCCATAACCTTTCTCTATTCCAGATATCACACTTTATGGTCAAGACTTTGTTTTGTATAAGAAAAAGTATTAAAAGTACTTACAAAAGGGAATGCAAGTCAGAGATGAAACTGGTCAAGAAGTGAAAACGTGTAATGATATGTTTGAGAAGAAAAAGGAGTTGTCCATGAAAATATTGGAAAAGAAATCA
Source organism: Bidens hawaiensis (assembly GCF_021521415.1). Taxonomy (NCBI): domain Eukaryota; kingdom Viridiplantae; phylum Streptophyta; class Magnoliopsida; order Asterales; family Asteraceae; genus Bidens; species Bidens hawaiensis. Next base: position 34,630 of record NW_027501272.1, on the reverse strand, counting down.
TCCATTAAGTCTCAGAATACAGCAAGCTCTTGTGATTCAATAGACTTAATCTCACATGGACAGATTAAACTAAACAAGAAGAAACATTTCAAGAAAAAGCAAAGTAAAGAACTTAATGGTGATTAGAAATTCTTGTTGAAGAGTGGACATGAACCAAGATGATTCTTATGGAAGCCAAAAGATGATGCTCCAAAGTAATCATCAAAATAGAGACATTGATTGAAGAATGCACAAGCATAATTCCCTATTTTGGAAACCTGTTTGAATCTGGTTATGAGACTGATGAGTCTTGTGAACTAGTTTATGAAGGTCCAAAAACAAATGAAACTATTAATGTTATGATGATTTACAAGCTAGCATAAATTGTGATTCATCACTGAACTAATTACTTTATTTTCAATTGTGTAGGAACAATCCACATAAGTCAATGATGTATGGTATATGGATGGTGGATGTTCTAGGCACAAGAATTATGATAAAAGATCACTGGTTAACTATGAAGAAAAGTTTGAAGGCCTAGTTGCATTTGGAAGTGATGAAAATGAAGGGAAAATTGTGGGCAAAGACATTCTTACAAATGGAAAAGTGTCTTTTGATACATTGTACCCAATGTACGGTTTTGAGAAAAAAAGAAAACAAACTACTTCTTAAAAACACCCTTCTTTCCTTTACAACCCACAACACTTAATCATAAGTGTTTCATCTGTCACACCCCAAAAATCTTTATTTAAACAGCGGAAGACTTTGACCAAGTCTTTCGGGTGGTGACAGACGCCGTTTCAGCCAATCACTTTTAACAATATATTTCTAATGAAAGTTGAACTTTATTTAACCATTAGAGTTATTACACGTGTCATATTACACGATTTTTTTTCAAATTACAAGTTCAACATATTTCATTCAAACACACGCCACTATTTTCCCGAGCTCTTCGCGAAGCTTCCATACTTCATTTAATTACCTGAAAGGCATATTAAAATAAACGGTCAACACGAATGTTGGTGAGTTCTCTTTATTGAAAATAACACACACACACACACACACACACGCACACATATAAGTACATATATTATAATAGAATGAAAATAGCGCAAACTAAACGTCCATATAATTCGTCATGAAAAGACAATATATCAAGTAACGTAATAGCATTCCCATATCACACACACACACACACATATATATACCGAAAACAACATCCATATAATGATCTTTTGTCATTAGATACAAATATCACCTCGTGTGTAATCGTCATCACACCCCAAATGATATCGAAAACATCCCATGTATAATGGTTTACTGCCATTATGACACAAACCCGTGTGTATGATCTACCGTCATTACATCACAAAAATAATAGCCATTTTACTTCTTAAAAAAATCGTGCTGTTTTAGACGAGCAAATAATACAACATTACGTATGACTATCATAGTTGATAACCTGATACATACCAGACTCAAAATACGCCCACTTTTAACCCAACGCGATAGAAGTAGGGGGCGTTACCCCGATATATCTACCCATATTTTTGTGCCCTTTATAGGGTTAACCATTATTTAGCCAATTAGACTCATCCCGCGTTTGACACATTTTGTAAAATAAGATGCCTTTATAAAACTTCAATATAAAGAATATGCCTTTCCCCAAAAACACAATAAACTCGATTTGAAAACGAGGGGTCGATAGAGAATCTCACGGTTTGAAGCTTTTTGTTCCAAAATTTGCGTGTCCTATATTAGTAAACGTTTTGTTAATAAAACTTGATTCGAGTTATTTTTATAAGAGTCTTTTATTTGTTAACCCTAATATAATGTCCACACAAGCACATAAACAAGTAATTTCCTACTAAGTTAACGAATACATATAGTTCATTTCTCATTAACTATTATTTAAATAACTAAAACAATTAGAGCATATAAATATAATAAAATATTTTAAGTTTTAGTTGCTGGAAAGTTTTAAGAAAATATTAATCTATTATATTTCATAATTCTTGTCGGTTTTGTCGGTTTTATGTTTAAAAACGAACCGTTTGGTTTTTCGTATAAAAATGTAACTTTTAAATTATAAATAATACTTGTTACACACACACACACACACACACACACATATATATATATATATATATATATATATATATATAAGTCATGTTTTAGAAATTACTTTGCAAAATATGTTATTTTTTATTTTTGTTAATATTTTCTTAAAATAGCAACTTTTTAACGTTTTCGTGTTGGTTTTCGCGAAACGGATCGTTTAGGACTAAGTTTTGTCATCTTGTCCATTTCCCATATATTAACTTATGTTATAAATGAGTATTTTACAACTTTAGGGGTTGTTCTAAAACTGTCCCTAAGAGTTGTGCCGGTTTCGTTTAAAAAGCCGATTTTAAGACCGTTAACGTTATCGATAAGTCAAATAAGTTGAACAAGTCTACACTAATCATATTATGAACTAATCACACATATAATATCACATAATTCATCATAAATTTAAGTTTTTATCAAATCATTTCACAAGACACGTTTAACCCAATTTTCAAGTATTAAGTTCATATTCTAAGTTTATTAATAATGTTACTAATCAAGTTTTGTTATTTTTATATGAACAAATATCATATTAATACTTAAATTTCTAGTTTCAAATCATCATATCATTTATGTATAAGTTCAAGTAGTTCATTAACCAATCAAATTATGAATTTCCTAAGTGTTTAACTAACAAAGTTTCCTATTATAGTAACTTTTAATTTAATAATTCTATCTAATTCAATCTTTCAAATATGATCAAGTATGAATCTTGTTTATCTCATTCAACTATTTTGACAAGGTTTCATGCAACCTACTGTTCTATTTAGATTTTAAATCTTTCAATTCATTAAGTAACAAAGTTTCCATTTCTAGTAAGTAAGTATTATTTTGACCAATATGTTAAGATAATATTTATTTCAACCATGTATCCTATCTTAATTAAAATATGAAATTTATTATGTATCAAACATATTTAAGACAAATATTCATATTAAAATAAAAAAGTCAGCTTTTCAATCAATAAAATTTCCTTAATTGGCAATTTAACAATTTTCTTTCTTTTTTTAACAATCTTCAAGTATTATCTAGTAGTTTTTATGAATTTATTAGCATATACTCTATTCAATATTCAGTAACATTAATTCCATATCACCTTCACCAAAATAATTAATTAATCTAGACAGAATTACTGAAATTGTCCTTTATGTTTACACCAAATTTTAGTGGTTGTACTTTATCTTTAATAGTAACAAATTTTGTACTTTACGTTTCAAAATGTTACACCGTTTATCCTTTAGCCCAAACCCAGTTAGTTTTTATCGTTAAGTCTACTCATGTGCCTTCCACATGAGAGTAAATTGGTCATTTTACCCTTTTATTAAAAAAAGATTTTCATAATTAAAAGTATATATTTATACATATATGATTTAACCGTCTTCTCCGACGAGCCACCAACACTGCCATCGGAACCCACCGCTATAGCTGCCATAAGTACAATTTTTATCCCCCACACTCTTTACCCGCCACCACCTCAGGTACGCAACCCTCTCTCTCTCTCTCTCTCTCTCTCTCGTCAATTTAATTTGAATAATGGAAGCAATCGTCGTTTAATTGAAGTCCATTCATCGAATTCCGATTAATCGGAACCCTAATCAAAAAGTTCATTCACCATCTTCCGGTCAAATCAGGAACCAAATCGAAGTCCATTCATTAAATTCTGACAAATCGGAACCCTAATTGAGGTCCGTTCACTGTGTTTCAGTCTAATCAAAGACATGTGGATGCAATCAAGAAAGAGACGGTGAAACTTGTTCTTTAGTTTAATGATGGTGGAGGTTTACAGGGGGATGATGGGAGTCTTCAACCCTAGTTATTAAACATCTTCTATGGCGGCGGCGGTAATAAAGAATATTCCGGTGGCTTCATCTTTAAAGGGGATGAGGAAGACCATATAGAGAGAGGGGAGGGGGAGGTAGAGATGGTATTGTTTGTTAGATGGCGGTCGGAGGTTGGATGGTGGTGGTGTGGGGTGGATGGTGGTGTCGGTGGTGAGGTGGTGGTGGGGGTGGATGAATGGGAGAAGAAAGAAAAGAAAGAGAGATGGAGAGATTTGTTTTTCATTTATGTATATTCTTTTATTTATTAAAATATTTTTTTTAATAAAAGGTTAAAATGACCGATTTACCCTCATGGAAAGGCACATGAGCATACCTAACGATAAAAACTAACTGGGTTTGGGCTAAAGGACAAACGGTGTAAAATTTTGATGTGTGTGTAATGATGCTCTCACAACTAAGCTTTAAATTTATTAAACGAAAATCCTAATGAATCCAAACACAAACGGCAAGTGTACCGATCACAAATAGTATACACCTAAGGAAGTCCGAGTATCGAACACAAGGACACGAGAAAACGTACTTAATACTTAACCCTAACCAAAACTCACCTAAGAATAATATATTTAAAATGATTTATAATTATTAACTACTTAACCTAACTTAAATTAACTTAAAAGACTTAAATTAAGAAAACTAGACGAAACATTGAGAATAAGATTTATCAATGGAGAAAAACGTCTACCTAGGTAAGAATCCTATTGAAGGTATAATAAGCTAATGGATTGTAGAATCTCACGACACCGGTATCTAAGGATGACACAACTAAGGTTCACTCAAGAAAGCTAGATCACCTCTCGGTTTACTAACAAACCCTAACCTACACTTTGTTGATTTTAAGAACTAACCGGGTAATGAATTGCTAAAGTGCTCTAATTCTGACTCTCCTATCGGTCTCACCAATACACTACCTTAATGGAGACGAATACTACGCAACCAAGGATAGAGGAACAATTTAGTTTAACTTAAACTAGGTCAACTAATCGCTCACAAACCCAAACCCGACAAGAACTGAACCCGCTCTCGCGCGATCCTAATCCTAACAAGTAAAAGCTATGAGACGACCCTACTTCCTATCACGTCTCGGTCTCTAAGAAGGTGTTCACCTGCTGATTTTAACTAATTAATATACCCAACTTAACCCTATGGTTGTACACCCCGCAAACAATCTCTAAACACAAATTAAAGAGTTCAAACAAGCTAAAATTAACCAAAACCGATTCAATCAATCAAAGCAAGAGGTAATTGAGTATTATTAATCAAAACACAGCCACTGAACACAACCTAATTCAATGTTTTACCAAACTTTATATTAACAATTCAAGTTATGATCATCAACAATCCAATCTACTTACTAAAACCTAACAATAATCATCTAACCTAGGTAGAATTAACTACTTTAGCCTAACATTGGTTTTGGACAGCAGCTAATACTTAATTTAAACATCATAAACATCAACATAAACATAAGTAAACTCATTCAAGATTCAAGAACAATCAAACACAAGTCAATCTTTAAGTTACTTGCAAAACAATCCAACATAAAAGATCAAATCAACTAGTTAGGGTTCTTGAACAAAAACATAAATTTTATGAGTGATTACTTAAGTTATATGGCTGAGTTTATGAGTGATGAATGTCCCTAGCTGCTATAACAAACCCTCCTTGGTGTTCTACTTCCTTTTCCAGCCGTCACTTAGCCACCACACAGCCGCCAAAAATCTTTTTTTCTTTCTTCCCTTGCTGCCTATTTCCGATCGGACCAGCTGATTGGAGTTAGGGTTTTTGTTTTTTTATTTTTATTTTGCTTGATATAATATGCAAGATATGCTTCTAACTTGTGGGCTTAGGTCGTGCCTTGACTTGTAGTATTCAAAGTTGATCAAATAAGCCCCTGGAGTCTTCAAACTTTACTCTTTTCTTCATTAAAACTCATAACCTACATGTAATTATCAATCTTTGTAATATTAAGCAAACACAAACCATAACTCTTAATAATTAAACTAAAAAGCAATTAAATCATGATAAAACAATAAGGAAAGTAAGTGAGTTTTACAACACATCACATTTTGAAACGTAAAGTACAAAATTTGTTACTTTTGAAGATAAAGGATAACCACTGAAATTTGGTGTAAACATAAAGGACAATTTCTGTAATTCTGTCATTAATCTAAGAAACCCAAAAATCCCTAAATTGCAAAATAAAGAACAAGTTCTTGCCAATTTAAATTTCAATACTAGCAATTCATTAGATTATATTCATACCATTATTGATAATTAGATACACAATATCCATTCTAACATCAAACTCAATCACCCAATTCATCCATAATTTCACCTAATTACCCAATACCTTAACAACCTTTCTAATCAATCTCAACAATTAAAATATGACATTTAGGATGAATTTATGCATGTATGGGTGGGTTCAATACTTCCCTTTACACATACACACATACTCACGAATCATACACACAAACACACAAGCATCCAAAATTTTCAATCTCTAAAATCAATCTCAACCCAAGAACACCTATTCTAACCAAATTAGCCATAGAAATTAACTTACAAACTTACTTATGTTCTTGAAGATCTAATGAGAATGAGATGGGTGTGAGTGTGATGATCCTTCCTCCTAATCTTCTTCCCAATTTATTAATCTTCATTGATCTTGATCAATCTTGTATTATAAGTGTGTGTTTGATTTGAATTTGAGTTGTGTGTGTGTAAGAAATGTGTGTGTGTGTCGTATTATATAGAGAGAAAGAAAGAGACGGTGTGGTGAGGTGTAACATATAGATTGACAAGTGGGTGATGAAGATTAGGCCAACACATCAAGTCTTTACCTAGGATAATGATTAGGTTGTGCTTTTGAGAGAAATAAGGGGTGGGGCGGTTTTGGGTTGGGTTGGGTTGGTTAATGGGTATTTAATGTGACAATCGTCAATTTCAGGTTAACTCCGTTAACTCAACTCCGTCAATTCAAACTTAAGATTATTGAATCTATAACACACACTTCAGTACATTTAAACTAGGGTTTAAATGACGCTTAACACTTACTACATGTGTAGTCTTTCGGGATTTGCACCGAAACGCAAACGAGTTGACGCAAACGATTGATGAATAAACGAAAAACGTCAAAACAATAATTATGTGATAATTATGTGTTAACATATGTGTTACTTGATTATATTGTTTGTAATGCTAGACAAGAAATAAGAACTAAGTTAGTTAAGTTAGAAAAACAACACTTGAAAGTAGAGGGACTTGAGTGTAACTTGTATATCTATAAATATATCATTAACTTAACCCTAACTATTATTATTATTATAAACCCAACCCCGATCGGAACCCTCCCACCCCAAAACCTTGGCTGCCGTCCACTTTGCACACACATACATCAAGAAATCAAGCTTGTGATTGAAGAACTAGGTGCTAGGAAGGTATAATTGATCATCCTTTACATTCTTGTTGATTGATTTTGATGTTTAATGGGTTAATTGAAAACCCTAGATGAGCCGATTTCATGTATGTATGAAGTTAACATGATTGTTGTTGATTGATGATGATTTGATAACTAGATTGAATCTTGTTGCATGTAAATTGTTGTGTCTTTGATTTGAGTTCAAACACAAACCCTAATCAAGTATGTAATATGTAATTGATGTGCATGGATGGTGTTTATGGAGTCTAGAGGGTCATATGAATGCATGATAGTTCATAGGTTGTTAATATATTGAGTTTGGATGCAAACAGTTTCTGGACAGAATGTGTATATGACGTTTAAGTGACTTTAACGAAGTGTAAACATGAAAATTAGTTGAGATTATTGGTACTGCAGTAAACTAGGTTGAGTCTAGTTTCCATAAAGTATAAATTTGTAATTTTTGGACAAGTAGAAGTTAACTTTTATGATTTTACAAAAACTTTGTGCAAAGCTGAGCTGTTAGACCTGCTGTTAGGTTATGTTGTAAATGTTATATCTCATGAACTACGAGACCAATTGGGTTGGTTCCACTTCTGGAAGTTGACTCATTGAGTTAGGAACCTAACCCAAGTGGTCTTGCATTTATTGTATTTTTCGTTTAACGGGAATTGGAAATAACATTCTGTTGTGCATGAATCTGACTGTTATGAGTTTGCTTCTGTGATGATTTTTGGTAAATTAATTGAGATGCTATGATCGGTGAAATAGTACAATCTTTCTAGTATGATTTCTGTCTCGGTGAAACTAGCTGCTGAGTTTTGTGAAAATGCATGAAATATGATACTTGCTAATTTATTATCGTGTTATGACCAAATTGCCCTTGAGGGGAATGATTGCAAGATAATTGTCGTGTTTTGACTAAAATGCCCTTGCGAGGAATAACTGCTAATTGATTGTCATAATTTGACCAAAATGCCCTTATGGGGAATAATGGCTAGTTAATTGTTATTTGTTGACCAAAATGCCCTTACGGGGAAAAATTGCTAGTAATGTACGTTATGAATACATGACACGTATATGATTGCTTACACATGTGATGTGTCACAAAAACACTTGTTAAAGTCACACACGATTCACGAACGAAACACGAAACATGTTATGTGCATAGGTATTATGTGCCGGGTCTAGAGACTCGATAATATTCCGACACTTAGAAAAATCTCTTTGTTGTTTTAGAACGTTAGAGAGAGTTTTTCGGTGACGCGCATCTTGGTGATTTATTTTGGGAAATTCTTCGCAAACAGTGAGTTTCACTTTCCCCTCTTTAAACTGTTTTCAAACGTTTTTCACTTGGGGGAGATAACATACTCCACAACGCATTTAAGATTTTGTTATAAATTATATATCACTTGTAAAGGCTAAGTGGCAAACGAAACATTTGAAGTCCTACACATCGAACCGGTTAATATTTTGAATAGCGAGTCACTGTTGAGTAGTACTACTGGGTTTGACAAACCCCACCCAACGCTAAACTCGACTGGAGGTCGAGCGGGTGTAATTTTGGCTAACACGTACCATGGTCTGGAGGACCTGGTGACAAGGCACTTACTAAACGAGTTAGCTTCGGTGTCGAACACTTAGTAATACTTGTTGTATAGACTAGCTACCTATCGATATATAATTTGACATAACACTATCTGGTAACGCAAAACGCTTAACGCAAAACGCCGTAACGTGGTAACGCAAAACGCTTAACGCAAAACGCCGTAACGTGGTTACGCAAAACGCTTAACGCAAAACGCCGTAACGTGGTTACGGAAAACGCTTAACGCAAAACGCCGTAACGTGGTTACGCAAAACGCTTAACGTAAAACGCTGAACGCAAACGCTAAACGATTTATTTTATATAACTTGTGAACTCACCAACCTTGTGTTGACACTTTTAGTATGTTATTCTCAGGTAGCCGAGGCGGGCGCGCGGTTTAGGAACATGCATTGATTGAAAACGCTTTTATCCTGCAAACTTATTTTTAACGGTTATCTTTGGTTTTAAGTCGTCCTGCGTGACGCAACTTTTGATTAAAGGTTTTTTTTCGCTTCCGCATTTAATTACTCGTAAACGTTTTCATGGTTTTGAAACTTTATTTTATGGTTTGATTATAACTGATGATTCCGATCCTGCCAGTTCACACCCTCTGACGGTAAAACTCTGTTAGTGGATTTTGAGGGTGTGACATTTAAACAATAATATTAAGTTTCCGTTTTAACGTCTAACGAACTTTAGCCAATCAAACGAATCCCGATTCTAATAATTTTTGTCAGACTTTGAACGAAATTGGATTCTAGATAATACAATCCTAAGAAACTAATTTTTGGAAATAGTTGACGTTGGGTCCTTACCGGGTCGTCCACCGACACTCGGTTTACTTATTTTGCAATTTTTGCGATTCGAGCCTTCTAAAATTAAGTTTATAATTATCTCGACTACTTTAATATGTATTTTAATTTTTCGAGATCATTTAGCACCTTTAAGGATTTATTTACTTTTTGACTCGTTACCCGATGTTATTCCATGTCAGGCTCGTTACGTGGCGATCTTTTCACTTTTTGTTGACTTTGAAACGTCTAGATCACTAATAAAGAAGATTTTTCTCATAATGAAAAATTTAATTGCTAATCGAGATTATCTTAGTGAAAATTTTAGCAAATGTCACATCATCCTCCTTCCATCCACCGAAAAATAAATAACACAAAAGATAACAACTATACACATATATACAAACAGTGTTCACCTGGCATGACGAGAATCAATCAGAAGTAAGGTGGTTGGGCCGGCCCGAAGATGGACGTCATGAAATCCGAAAATTGCCCAAAATTAAACGCCCCGTCTCCGCCACTACTACCTTCTCCTTGTGGTGGTGGTGGTGCCATTTACTTCATTGGATCAACCCATATTGAGTGATGAAGAGGTGGTTAAGCACATCGTACAAATGCTTCATATGTTGTTAGGGTTGTCTAATCCACAACTGGTGGATCTGGTACAACTGGTTCACCCGCATGCCATTGTTCATGCATTCTTCTTTTCCTATCATCCATATACCTCATGTTCATTTCGCCGAAAGCTTGAGCACAGTTCCACATCTCCAACCTCTCATGTCTCTCCTCATCCCCACATCTGGGATACATAGTCCCAAATGTACGGTTTTGTAAATAAAGAAAACAAACTACTTCATAAAAACTCCATTCTTTCCTTCACAACCCACAACACTTAATCATAAGTGTTTCATCCTCCTCCCATCCACCCAAAAATAAATAACACAAAAGATAACAACTATACACAAATTTACAAACGGTGTTCACCCGGCATGACGAGAATCAATTAGAAGTAAGGCGGTTGGGCCGGCTCGAAGATGGACGTCTTGAAATCGAAAATTGCCCAAAATTAAACACCTCGTCGCTGCCGCTACTACCTTCTCCTTGTGGTGGTGGTGGTGCCATTGACTGCATTGGATCAACCCACATTGAGTGATGAACATGTGGTTCAACATAGCGTACAAAACCGTCATACGGTGGTAGGGTCGTGTAATCCACAACTGGTGGATCCGGTACAACTGGTTCACCCGCATGCCATTGTTCATGCCTTCGTCTGTTCCTAAGATCCATATACCTCATGTTCGCTTTGTGCTCCCGCCCGTAAGCTTGAGCATGGTTTCACATCTCCAACCTCTCATGTCTCTCCTTCTCAGTCCGCTCAGCATAAGCCCCCATGAATGTCTAATGGTCGAATAAGGTACGAGACTCTTCCGACTAATTTTCGTATGTTGATGGCCTATGCCTTTCTACCACCTCATTCATCTACCACATATAGGCCCAATTGTTACCATATGAATCATAACACGCAGAATAATCCCAACCCCCTTGTTGGGAACCACTACCACCACCTACATCCATGTACTCCGGTTCACCCATATCCTCCACTTCTTCCACTTGTCCATCCACCTCCGCTTCCATATCTTCTCTTATTATCCTCCATCTCACATTATCACTCACCAGCTAATGATGTCTATCAGTTTGAGTATATATCCATCCCGGTAGATCCGTCAACTTGAATTCCTTAAACACTTTAGTCATTCCCATAGAATTCTCATTAATCACACCATGATTCTTCAATAATGCGGTGATCAATCGACAATGCGGTATTAACTTCCGCTTGTTGCTTTTGGCGACTGATCCAAATGTTGTGCATCACTATATAACGGAAAGAGATGAGTGGTTTCCCGCACATCAATGCGTACAATACAGGAATGTCAGTATTTCTTACAATTGAAATTCCCCTCCCCTCGACGGGGCACCACATTGTACAAACAAATCGACATCAACAACTTTGCTTCGATCTTCAGGTCCTTGCTCTTAATCTGTGTACTCAAACCTCGACCCCCTTTTAGAACCTTTTCCAACATATTGTGCCATTATGGATGTTTGTCGGGGCTTTCAAACAAATCTTTAACCGACGGATACACATACGAGTTGCTCGGCTTACTATCAAATAGGGCAATCTGATTAAACGTGTACTTCACGTCCACCTACCGTTCCGATCAGTTTCATGTCATAACCTTTCATGTACGTGGGACATCTCAACCTTGACACCCACTCCTCCATCTCCCTACCATACAAATTATCATGCTCTCCATCATAACACTTAAGCTCCGCTTCCCATCCTAGCGCTTCAAATTTATCAAACACCTCAAAACCGGGGTCAGTCACCTCTTTTTCGCACATATACCCCTCAATCCTATTATGCAAAGTGGCTTTTTTATGTGAACAATTCCGGTTGCCATTCTAATGCATACGTTGACAACACTTTACCCCTCCAATTGGGTTTTTTCAATTGGTACATGCACTCGTGCTTGTTCTTCGTGCAGTCTCTGCCTTTTTGCTTGGGCTGCTCGGCCGCTAGAAGATGAGGCCTTCCATTTTCCTTTGTCCGAAGTTCTACCCATCTACACACAACAATCACCCAAAAAAATGAAGTTAATTCAACATATTCATCCCCACACTTGCTTGCTACTATGGTTGTGGATACTCAACCATTAGTTAATTCACCAAAATTTCAAGATTTGCTTCGACACATGATTTCCAAATTATCAATATAACAACCATATATTTCAAGAACTTATCCACTATCCACAACCATAATGTATAACTATTATACTAATTAATCAAACAAGCTAGTGGTTCTAGTTCAATTCAATTCTACCTTAACAAATTTTTCAATGTATACAAGCAAATTGAAAGAGAACATACCTTGATTATTGAATGAGATAATAACTAATGCTTTCTTCACCAAAGGATATAGGGGTGTTAATCGGGTTAACCCGATCGGGTTTCATGTTAATCGGGTCGGGTTAATCGGGTTTCAAGAAAAATAAAACTAACCCGCAACCCGGCCCTATTAAGGTTCGGGTTTGTTGGGTTCGGGTTAATCGGGTTTCGGGTTAGTCGGGTTACTCGATATTTTGAGTAAAATTTAACGTCATAATAACTTCAAGACACATGTATAGTATATCTAAGTGGTATTATTAATTTTCCATGGTTCACATTCCACAACCTGTATCAATAAGCCAACATCACAAGTATTCCCATCATTCAATCAAAATCCCCAACAAACAAATAGACACAATAACATGAGCTACCTTAAATTTCAAAACGAATCAAAATCCCATCATTCTTAATATTCATTCAAAATTCATAATTTAAAAGACAATGTCTAACATCCAAATTTTAAAATTCAACATCAAATATTCAAAAGTCAAGGTCTAAAATTCAAGATCAACAAAATCCAAAATTTAAATCTCGTTCTTCAAACTATAGCCTTGTAACTTCTTCCATCAAATCTACATAAACAAAAGATTTCATGAAAATCCCAATGCTAGATTAAAGAAACATTTAAAAAATTACCTTTTTCAAGTTGAATTATTGTTTCGGGATCTTCCTCTTGTTTCGAATGACTTCCGGTACGAAGCCAATCTCGTGTGCAAATTAAGCATTCAATAGTTTTGTCACCCAAAGAAATCCTATAAGAATCCAACACCCTACCACTTGTGCTAAGCACTGATTCTGATGCAACTGTTGAGATTGGAATAGCTAACAAATCTTTAGCCATATGAGATAAAATTTGAAATCTTGGGCTATTTACCTTCCACCAAGTTAATATATCAAAACCAACATTAGGATTAAAAGGTTCAACACTTTCACCCAAATACTTATCCATATCACTAATTGAGGAGTTAGATGTTTGACTTGCTTTCATCTTATTTCTCAACCTATCTCCAAAATCGTGACTTGTTGTACTACTTGTAGGATTAGTTGATGTTGAAGTTGTATTAGATGGTATCGGTGGAGCATGAATTTGCACATAATCATCATGTAACTCTTGCATTCCATTCTTTATGTGTGCTTTCTTTAACTTAACAAACGCTTTTCCTTCCATTCCATAGTGATCTTCCAATACAATATCCAAAAACATTTCCTTGTTCCTTAGATCAAGTAAGAAAGCAAAATATAAAATCATATTCATACCATCAATATCTCCAAAGTACTTGTCAAATTTAGGCTTCATCACCTTAGCAATATCATAGAGATGTTGATCCTTGGGTAGTTCTTCAACAATATCACATTGAAGTTGTTTTCTTAAAACCTCTAGAATTTTTGCTAGTTCAACAACAAGAGCATGTGATGTCACATACTTTGTTCCATAAATTCTCAATGTAACTTCATGAAAAGTTTTCAGAAAAACACACAACTTTCTTGCTTTCACCCAATCTTCCGACGTCAGAATTGAATGATTCTTTTTCCTAATATCATTACCAAAAGTCGCATCCTCCAAATCAAACCTATCAAATGCATGTTCATAGACTTCTGCTACCTCTAACATAAGGTAGGTGGAGCTCCACCTAGTTGAAACATAAAGAACCAACTCTTTTGTACTTGCACATCTAGCACTTTCAGCACATATTTTGAATTTCTCAATTCTAGCACCCGACTTCTTCACCCATTTAACAAAACATCTTATGTTCTCAATTGACTCATCAACTTTTTTCATGCCATCTTGCACAACTAGATTTAAAATATGTGCCTAACAACGTATGTGAATCCATTTCCCATGCAACAAAGAAATGCGGCTATTTGCATATATTATTTTCAAAAAATCTATTGCACTATCATTTGCACTCGAATTATCAACAGAAACTGTGAAGATATTATCAATTTCCCACCCATTCAAACAAGACTCTACCCCTTTTCCTATGTCAACACCCCAATGAACATCAAGTTGACAAAAGTTCAACACTTTCTTTACCAAATTCCAATTATTGTCTATAAAATGAGCGGTAAGTGCCATGTAACTTTTTTTCTTTATGGATGTCCAAGTATTAGTTGTAACACAAATCCTACTAATGTTTCTTCGAATTAAATCATGAATTTTATTTTTCTCTTCCGTATAAAATTTGAAACACTCTCGTGTGATTGTGGTTCGACATGGAACATGGAATAACGGTTGATTAATTTTAGAATAGTGTCTAAATCCTTCACCCTCGACAAAACTAAATGGAAGTTCATCTATAATAATCTTGTGCGCTAAAGCTCTCATACTTTCCTTTTGATCAAACTTCCATGCCACCATTTTGGTTGTATCACCATGCTCAAAATTAATATTAGTTTGACTAGCACTAGTTTTGCCAAATAAGATTTGCACTTAGTAAGATGATTTGAGAGATTTCTATTACCGTACTTTTTCGGGTCACATAAATATTTTGAACCGCAATGCAGACATCTAGCCTTTTGATATTCTTTTTTCATCCCCTTCTCTAACTCTTCTATTACAAAATCATTCCAAATTGCTGATCGTTTGCTTGAGTTTCTTGTTTGTTTCACTTGCTTTTGAGAGTCTTGCCTTTCTTTTGATCGTTTCTTTGAATTCCTTGGCCTTTTCACATGCTCTTGATTGTCTTGACTTTCTTTTGAGCGTTTTTTTAATTCCTTGGCCGTTTCACACCCTCTTGAGAGTCTTGGCTTTCATTATTATAGTTTTTTTGCATCATATTCCATTGAATCAGACATTTACAAACATACAAGAGCAACAATATTCAACCAGCTTACATGAACTAAAGAATAACTAAACATATAAATAATTAATTCTAATTTAATAGAGGAGGTTTTGTGAAAAAAAATATATATTTTGGTGAAAACAAAGAAATTTAAACCCATCATCTACACAAATATAAAACCGATGAAATAATAATAACAATAATAATAATTTTGTGTATTATGATCAGATATGGAGATATATTTAAAACTCAAATACTTGGATATCCTAGTGTTATGTTAGCAAGCCCCGAGGCTGCGTGGTTTGTACTGGTGGCTCAACCTCATTTGTGCAAACTAAAAGTTCTGTACGCGGACAGTTTCTAAGATGTATGTATGCATGTTGGTTATTGTTGACTATTGTTAGTTACAGATTTTCTTTAGTTTTAACAGACGAGGTTTTTGAACGATTAGCTTTATTTCTTGTCAGGTCCCCGATTTCAGATGGATCTTACTTAAATCATGCCATAACTCACACAAATAAATGTGTCGACAAGAGAGTTAATGACGGGTTGCTATATTTAGAAAGATTACCGTTTGTTAAAGGCGGAATCAATAACAAACATACGGTAGCTAAATCAGTTTTCAAAGGTAATCAACACAAACAAGATTAACTCAAAAGAATTCTATTCATATAATATCAATCATACAAAGTGGATAATCAATTTAGGGTTTCTTGAAGGACATGCGTCACACACACAATATTCTTTCTTAATTAATGTGTCTGTCTGCCTTGTTGTGTGTACC
Source organism: Bidens hawaiensis (assembly GCF_021521415.1). Taxonomy (NCBI): domain Eukaryota; kingdom Viridiplantae; phylum Streptophyta; class Magnoliopsida; order Asterales; family Asteraceae; genus Bidens; species Bidens hawaiensis. Next base: position 18,388 of record NW_027501272.1, on the reverse strand, counting down.
GTTGCTTGTATTTTTTTGAGGTGTGCCCAAAATTTTTCTATTTATAGCCCTGACACCTCCTTTACAGCTGTCATTCCTTCTAGAAACCCTATCCGATAATACATATTCAAATTACATATTCAGAAATAATCTAAGTGTAAAACAAGTCTTCCGGGTAGGCTTTGCACCAATCTTCTCTTTCCGAGTATGCTCTGCCATCCTTTATGACTTGGTAATATAGAAGTGTGCTCGAGATCAGTTTCCGGGTAGACTTTACTTGAAGAGTATTTTACCAAGTAAAATACTCACCGGGTAGACTTCAATCTTCTTGGCTTTATCAGACTTTGCCCGACAAATCCTTACGAGCAACCTTGTTCTTCAATGGTCCTATCAACTCCTTGCCTGGAATAAGCTTATTAGCAAAGTGTGCTTGGAGGCCCTTTACCTTTCTAGAGTTGAATCCTGCCCGATGATACTTGTGATACTTCATTAAACACCAGGTATACCCGGACCATCTATATTAATGAATACCTTGCCCGATCTCCAAATACTTGGTTTCTTGAGCTTGGTTAGCCTAAAGCTTACTCGGAAGTGAACTTTACTTGGCTATGAAGAACAAACCTGCTTGATAAAGTGATCCTTGCCTGGACTTGCATATACTAGTGAACCATACCCGGTAATGCACTAATTAGCAAACCCTGCTCGGATATTTACTAAAGAAGACTTAGTGAAGATAACCCTGCCCGATAGATAAAATATCGTGCCCGGCCAAGTAAAACCTTGCTTGGAGGTCTAAGGTGTTCTCGGATTCATACTTAGCGAATTCTGAGGAGGTTGAGAAGTTTCCAATCTTCCATCTGATCAGTTTTGTGTCAAATATTGACTCAACAATCTCCCCCTAGATTGGAACACCTCAGCTGACCCAAAACATTTCTAAGGTTACTTACACTTAGTCAAAAATACACATCAAATTAAAAGTCAAATTACATAATCAATTATCAGAAACAAATTACATAATCAAAAAGCTGTCATAAGACATTACAAAGTAAAAGCCTAGTCTAGGAATTTTGTCTTTTCCATGCACTGTATGCGGCTTGCCTTCTGTTTGTTATCACTGATGCGGCTCTCATTCTAAAAATATCAAGGGCTCGGTAATGATTGTGACCTTCTGGTATGACCCAGTCCCTAATATCCATTAAGTCTTCATCATGTAAGCAATTCAAGTCTTCATCCTTCTTGATAATCCCCAGTATTTTTCCATCAGAATTTCTCAGCAAGTAATGGTCATCTTTTTCTTTGTATTCAACTTCAGTAATGATGCCATTTCTTTGGACTGTGTAGTTGGGGTGTATCATTCTTCTCTCAAGACTTATGTATGTGTTCATGTTTGACAGTGGATGCTTGTCTCTGACATTCATCTTGTAGTTTGTTTCAGCTATGTCCATCCTTCTTAACTCTGCAGTTCTCTTTGATCTGTGAAGTTGGGCAGTCTTCCGGTTTCTCTTTTCTTTTAGGAATCTGAATCCTCTGTCTGCTTCATCTCTTAAGAATTTAGAAAGATTATTCATCTGTTTTCCAGCCACTCTGTTTCTGTTTCTAAAATCATACAAAGTGAGTGTTGTCATTCTTTCTAATTGTTCTTGAGTATATTCATAGAAATCACTTCTCACAACTATATCTCTTAGTTGTCTACTTTCCATAATCACTCTTATGCATTCACACACAGAATCATAGTAGATTTCTCTAGGAAGATCCACATCTGACTGTGGTCTTGATGTTCTTTGTTGTGCAGATCTACTTGATTCTCCTCTTCCACCTTCACCTCTTCCACTTTGACCTCTTCCACCTTGTGGATATCTTCTTGAAATTGGTGGTCTGAAAGGAATAAACTTCTTGGGTTTTCTAGGCCCCAAATTGAAGAATTTGATGTAGACTGCTTCTACCATTTCAGTTGGAAGGTTGGCAAGCTCAACAACATTTTCTCCTGCATCTCTAAGAGCTAGCAACATTTTCTCCATTCCAGGAGTTCTTGACAAACCAGCAGGTACAAAACTCCCATCTACATAGTATCTAGGGTTCTCACCTTCTTTTAGAGCTTTCTCCCATTCAGCCTTTTGGATGTTGAAGAGATATTTCAAATCCTCCTTTTCCAAAGCTTTGAAAGAGGCTTCATCCATTCTCTTTGAGTAATCATTATATTCCTTAGAATGTTGATAATCTCTTCATTTTCCCAAGGTATACAAGGTTCATCTTCAGATTCAAGATCCACTTCTTGTGGAGTAGGTATTTCAACAACATGATCTTCCTTGGATATTTCCTTTTCACTTTGCATCTTCTGTTTCTCCCTCAGAGTCATTATCTTTCTTCTCTTTATTGGAGGTTCAACAGATGTTTCAGCATGTTTGGTAGAGCTCTCAGTTTGGACCCTCTTCAATTTTTGTTTTCTTTTCAATTTATTGTACTGATCCAACACTGATTCTCTAGATAGGTTCTCAATCATCTCAGGCTTTAACCCTTTCTCAAGCAAGTATCCACACATACCTCCAAATTTCTTCTTCAAAGTTTCCAATTTCTCAATATTCTCATTCTCTTTTACACACTTTTCAATCACTTTTTCTCTTTCACTGTTGTAAAGATCTCGGAGTTGGTCAACTGTGAAGTGAGACAGATCTTTCTCTGAATAATTATGCCTTCTGAGATATTCTCTGTATTTCTAGCAGTCTCTGTTCTTTTGTTCCATTCTTTTCTTGAAACCATCCCTCTCCTTATCAAGTCTCTTTTGCAACTGGTCATCATCAAGATCAGCCAAAGCTTCAAAACTTATTCCATGCTTTCTCAGCTTTACAACCAAAGGATTTTTCCTTTTGGCTTCCCTCATACTCAACTCAATGTTAGCTCTCTGCTCATTGGTTAGTTCAACTTGTGGAGATTCTACATTGGTAGCTTTAACACCTTTTCTTTGATTATCATCAGGATTATCATCCTCATCAGACTCCTCAGACTCATCCTCCTCTTTATTTAGATTATTCATAGCATCAATCTTGGGTTCATCCGAGGGTGGATGCTCTGGGTTTGATTCAGTTTGAGCAGGCACATCAGGGACACCTGGAATCTGTTGACCTGGTTGCAGTTTCTGCAGTGGAATTGCCCTGATTGGAATATTATCATTATCACCTTCATCATCAGGAGTCTCAACATAGCATTTGTTCTTTTCATCCCATCTCCCCCTCTTTGTTTTCTTCTCATCATTTCTTGTCTGTTCATCAAACTTCCTCTTTCTTGTATACACTTGTTCAAATCTTTTGGCTCTTTCCATCCTGATTCTGGTGATATTAGCCATCATTTCTTCAAAAAATTCACCAGTTGGCCTTTCAGGTTCCCTTTGTGGCATTTCTTTAGATTCACAAGCCTTTTCAGATTCCTTTTCAGGTTGACTCTGTGGTTGAAACATACTAACCACCATAGCCAAGGAATTGTCAGCTTCCTCAGTTATGTTCATCATAATCAGTGTTTCAATTGCTTCTTAATCAGCCACCTCTTCAAAAATTTCTTTAGCAAGATTGGCTTGATTGATCAAATTTTCTTGCTCTGCCATTTCTTCTGGAGTCAGTGTTTGAGCCAATATCTCCCTATCCCTTGTCTTCCTTAGAATATTCTCTTGTTCTCTTAAGGCAGCAGCAGCAATTTCATCATCTGTAAACAGCACATCTTTCTCTGGATATGTCTTAATAGGCTCTTCTTCACAGACTTTTGCTTTACCTTTCTCAATTCTTCTTCTCTCATCCTCTTCATCTTCAGACTGTACAAAGTCATCTATTTATTTCTCAAGTGCTTCCAGTTCTGGATCATGCTCTACTCTCTTGGAACTTGCTTGTTGATCAGTTTCTGGTTCTGTGTGTATAAGTTCCTCAGTAGCAGCATTTTCATCAATCATTACTTCAGTCTCTACTTCTGTCTGAACATCAGTCAAGACATCAGTAGCTATATCAGTAGCATTGAAAACATCAGTAGCTAAGTCAGTAGCAGCTACGTTCTCCTCAACATCTGTCTTTTCAATCTCATCCCCTGTCCCTTCATCACTCTCTTCACTCCATTCAACATGCATTATTTCATCATTAAAGTCATAATTTTGTTCTTACACATCTGATTTGTCACCTTCATATTCATCAACTTTAATTCTTCTCTCTTCACTATCTTCCTCACAATCTTCATAAGCATTTAAGATCAGTTTCAAACTGTCTACAGTCTCTACACCTGTCTCAGTCACAATCTCAACATTCACACAAGAGTCAGTTGGCATTATTTCATTCCCCCTGTTTTGGGGAAGCTGAGGTCTTCTCAACCTCCTACTCCAAGGTTTGAATTCTCATTTTAGCCCTTATCAACTGATCTAATAACATGACATTTTCCACAGTGACTTCTTTATTTCTTCTCTTCAATTCTATATTCTTTTTTAACAAGGTCAACATGTCAATGTCAGTGGGTGGTGTTGTAGGTGGTGATGTAGAAAATGGTTCATACTCAGTTTGTTCATGGGTTGTGGTGTGATTTTGGAAAATGGATTGTGAAGGTGATTGTGTATGGGGTGAGCTTGGAATAAATGGATCTGAGTGAATTGGGTTAGATGTTGGTGGTGTTTGTGATATATGTATTGATGTTTCAGGTTGGCTTATGGTTAGGGTTTGTGGTGGGGATTGAGTAGTTTGATGTGGTGGAGTTTGTGGTGGTGATGGTACAATGTGTTGGTCAATGTGTAATGGTGATTGTGGAGGTGTTGGAATAGGTTTCTCTTGTTCTTCAAGTTGCTCCCCTTGATCAGGTGCATCATTATTCATAGCTACTTCAGGTCCTCCTTCATCTCCATCAACATTATCATCTTCATCATCAGAGCCATCATCATCACTCTCTACATCATCTCCTCCTTCCTCCTCTGAGCTTAACTCAGGCACTGGCATCACATTCAAGTCATGGTTCAACAACCAAGGCAAGATCTCAAGTGGAACTTCATAATTGAATCTATTTGCAACTCCAGGATTCTTAATTCTGTTGTATGTATCAGGATTCTGCAGTAGGTGTGTAATTCCCATAGTGGGTAAATCTTTTAATACTCTGTTAAAGATTATCTGCAGGAACCTTGGGTATTGCAAGAATCTGTCCTTCTCTGCCTTCTTCAACTTTGCTACCAGTCCATCAAATATCATCTTTGAAAAGTTGAAGGGTAGGTTATACATAATCCCTACAGTAGCATTTGCTAAATCATGACTCATCAAAGTCCATGATCCTTTTCTGGAGCAAACCCCTGTATCACATGATGAATGAGAAATCTATACCTCATTGGAAACATCCCCTTTTGAAACTGTCCATCATATACAGTTCCCTGATAACCCATTGTCTCTTCAAATATTCTCATCAGGTGTGCTGTATTGAAGTTTATATGATAATGGTTATCATCATTCAACCGTAGGCATCTTCTTATCAACCTCTCAGTTATATGTATTTCTTGTCTTGCCACAGTTGCCTCTATTCTTTTTCCATTGACATCTTCAACCAATTCAGCAGATCTCCAGAAATCCAGTGAATGATTTCTGTAGATGACAGGGCATTCAGTAAAAGCAAAACTGACATTTGATCGAGCCATCCATGTAATCATTGGTGCCACCGGATCGTTGTCAGGTGTGACTTGCAATAGAGCACACATGTTATGCTTCTTTTCAAAAGCATACTTGGGTTGATCCTGTTCTGCCATATCTGTACTTCGACAAGTTTATAACCGAGTCAGAATTAGAGGGCTGATTCAAGTTAGGGTTTGGATTAATAATGAATGCGATAGGTCGGTTTGGGTTTCTTTGCGAGAAAGCAGTTGAAGTGGAAAGAGAGAGAGAGAGAGAGAGAGGGAAATATAATGCTGAAAATTTTGCCTAACTCCCTCTTATATACCTTTTGAAAGTGAGTTTTAAATGCTTTTTGTCATTTTGTGAATTATTAGTTGTCAAACAGTAACATTATCCACTTAACATTTTAAAACAATTTTAAAACATATAACTCTTTGTCATTTTAGGCTTAGACAACCTTACTCGGAAAAGTAATCCTTTGTAAAGTCTACTCGGTACATTTCCACTTACACAAAGCTTACCCGGACAATATTAAATCTTTCTTGACAATATTTTCTTTTAGTTTTATAAGGTTTACCCGATCCCTTTTAATCACAAACCTTGTTTGATTAAGCTATGTAATTTAAAGTCAAGATACTATGAAGAAAGCTTACCCGAAATACCAGATTTCTTGAGAACTTAATCACAAGACAATTACTCAAGTATGAAATATCAAATAAACATTCTTGCTAGGAATCAATTAAGATGCCCATATAAATTTCTCAAATTTAAATTAAAATCTTAATCTAGCATAAACCCTATCAAAAATAAGAATCATATTCAGTCAATCATAATAAAAGCATATTCAATCAAGCATACTTGAAAAACATAGTGTGCCCGAGCAACCTTCACAATGTCAGTATGCCCGAACAACCTTCTTATACAAAGTATACCCGAATAATCTTCCTAGAGTACAAAGTGTGCCCGGAAAGGACTTCTAGCAGATAGTGTACTCGGAAAATCAACTTTTGAAAATTACCAAGTATATTAGGGTAACAAAAGTGTACCCGAAATAAAAAGTGTGTTCGGAAAACAAAGTTTGCTCAGAAACACTTGTAATTCCAATGGAAACATATTCACACACACAAAGCTTACTTGGTGTACTCAATGAGTTCACAAAGTTTGCTTGGAATATCAATCAGCATATAAAATGCAAAGCTTGCCCGAAATAATCATCTCTTGTTAAAAGATAGCTACAACACATAATCATCTCAAGACTTCAAGCTTTCTCGGGAAACTTGTACAATGGTGTACCTTACCCGAAAAGTGTAAACACTTCAAAGCATGCCCGAAAAACATAAACTTAGTCAAAACTGACAAAGTTTGCCCGGAAAATTTATGAATCATCAAACCTTACCCGAAAATGCATATACACACATATTCAACTGTTTTGTACCCGGAAAGGTTTTGAGAATATCATACCTTACCGAAAATACATATACACACATATTCAACTGTTTTGTACCCAGAAAGGTTTTGAGAATATCATACCTTACCCGAAAATACATATTCAAACAGTTTGTGCTTGGGAAGGTTTAATAACATCAAACCTTACCTGAAATTACATATTCAACCTATTTTAGGCAAAATGCAACACTTTTTGACTTAAACCACTTGTCAAATTTGTCAGAACAATTTTATCTTTAAAGATCATAGTTTTAAGAACAAATGGTGCATTTAGAGATCAAATTTCAGTTATTTTTCATTTCAAAACAATTTCCATTTGTAAACTGAAAAGATCTCAGGAATGGGATCACATTGACTAAGTAGCTTTCTCAATACTTCATTCTCAACATTATTATAACTACAAAGACAGGTCAACAGCAGGTCTAGACTTAACATGATTTTCATTTCTTTGGTGATATGATTAAGTTTCAATTAAGTTGCAGGAAATTTAATGGATAACACATATTGTGTTCTGATGCTCCTTATCTATCCTCAAGGATTATTTGGCTTTTTCCATATCACCCCAATTTGACTTTGACCCCTGGTTTTGGTTAAAACTTTTTAATGACAGAACATATTTTTGAAAATTTAGAAGATATTTCTTTTCAAATCTACAAACATATGTGAGGTTGAACGTTTGACTTACATGCCACGCAAGTCGGACTTATAGGCCTTTCATTCAGGATGTTTAAAGGACTTATATGATTGCCTCCACCCTTGTAGTTCTGTTATTAACCCTCATGTTTGTGTTTTCCAATAAAAAAATTTGTGAACATATATCAACTTTTGGTTGAATAAATATTTGAAATTAAAGTAGTTCACATCAGTTCTTTGTTATTTCTTTTAAATATGTTTCATTTTGGGTAACCAAATACCAACAGGCTTGTGTATGACTGGATAATCACTTTTTTGCCTATCATTTGAAAAGATTTATCTAGGAACATGCATAGACAACAATATAACTCCACATAAATCTTAGCATTTTCTTTATGTTTATATCACCTTAGATTTTACATATCATGAGAAAGCAACCATACATGTCAATGACTGTACTAAGAGTCCTTTTAGCCTAATAAATCCATATGATTGGCTAAGTAGTTAATGTACTATCATTTCCCTTTTATATTCAGTTTAATATTCAAACACCCCAATGTATCTCAATTGTCAGGTAAATGGCTATTCTGTTTGACCACTAGTGGTCAACAGGACCAAACATACATTTTGAATATATGCCCTTTCAAAGTCAGAGCTATTGACATAGTTTTAAGTGAAAGAATAGAAAACAAGTTATAATTGCCCCAAATGCTTTCAGTTTTCTGGTTAATGGCTATCCTTTTAATCTTTGCAGATTGCAGGAGCAAACATACATAAGTGTATGTCCTTCCAACTGGGCAAATTACATAATTTTCAGCAAAGATAACTACCTGAGACTTTTCATTGAAAAATCCTTCTTTTAAGCTTCATTAAAGCTTGAACTGAATAATCTTATCATATCTCAACACCATTAACAACATGTTCATGTTTTGATTCAAGAATAGAGTATTTATGCAAAATTTATTGGAAAATCCTTCTTTTATCTCCTAATTTTGACATAAGACTCATTTTGACACAAACAGTTGTAACACATAATCAAATCTTAATCAAACTTAATATTATCAGGACAAGTAGACAATTATAACATTCAAAGTCTATCCTATCTTAATAACATTAGAAGATCGGATAAAACACATATTCAAGCAATTAAGCAGTGATGTCAGATAAGCATTTAACTGGTAATTCATATCATGACTACTCATCTTAACATCACAAATACACATTAACTGATAAACATGCAAACACTTGTCATTCTTTGCACACACAGTCAGTCAAAGCACATAACAGTCAGCATATTCAGGTACATATTCAGTATCACACTTAAACATATTCACACAACATTCAATTTGTAAAACCGCTAAACAAAGTAATCAGTTAGCACATAGAGGTATACAACCAAGCACACATCCTTAATCAGATTTCATCAGAGTTGATCATTCCCAGGGCTTTCAAAAGAAAGTTAAACCTGGTTCTATCAAGTGGTTTGGTGAAAGGGTCAGCCAAATTGTCACTTGTATCAACTCTTTGCATTTCAATCAAAACTTTTTCACTACAATCTCTAATGAAGTGATGTCTGATTTCAATGTGCTTAGTATTAGAATGTTGAACTGGATTCTTAACAGTAAAATATGCAGCAGTATTGTCAATAAGAATAGGGGTGTTCAGAAAATTCGAACCATAGTCCAGCATCTGGTTCTGAATCCATAGAACTTGTGCACAGCAGGCAGATGCAGCAACATATTCTGCTTCTACAGTTGAGATTGAAATAGTTGTTTGCTTCTTGCATTGCCATGACACTAGCCTTTCTCCCAAGAATTGACATCCTCCTGATGTTGACTTTCTGCTCATGTTGCAGCCATCATAATCACTGTCTGTGTAGGCAATCAGATCAAAAAATTGATTCTTTAGATACCCAATTCCCAGATCTGGTCTTCCCTTCAAATATCTGAATATTCTTTTAACAGCATTCATGTGGGAGACTCTTGGACTTGACTAGAATCTTGCACACACACATACAGCAAACATGATATCTGGTCTTGTAGCAGTCAGATACATCAGAGATCCAATTTTTGCTCTGTATTCATGTTCATCTACAGGCTCCCCCTTTTCATCTGCAATCATCTTTTCCTTGGTATCCATTGGAGTTGAGGCAGTTTTGTACTCATGACAGTTGAACTTGTTCAAGATGTCCTGCACATATTTATTTTGATGAATGAAGATCCTTTCAGCCTTTTGTTGAACTTGCAATCCAAGAAAGAAGTTCATTTCTCCCATTGAACTCATGCTGTATTTGGACTTCATTACCCCTTCAAACTCCATACACATTTGTTCATTTGTGGAACCAAAGATGATATCATCAACATACACTTGTAACAGAAGTAAGTCTGATCCCTTTCTTTTGTAGAAGAGTGTCTTGTCAATGGCTCCTCTTTTGAAACCATTTGCAAGAAGATGATTTTACAGCTCATCATACCATGCTCTAGGAGCCTGATGCAATCCATAAAGGGCTTTTTTTAGCTTACACACCCTGTTTGGATATAAAGGATCCTCAAAACCTGGAGGTTGAGATACATACACCTCTTCATCAATCTTTCCATGTAGGAATGCAGACTTAACATCAAGCTGGAACACCTTAATATTCTTTGAGGCAGCATATGCAAGAAAGATCCTGATAGCTTCAAGTTTTGCTACAAGAGCAAAGACTTCCTCAAAGTCTATTCCTTCCTCTTGAAGACATCCCAGTGCCACAAGTCTAGCTTTATTCTTAATCACCAAACCCCTCTCATCCCTTTTGTTTCTAATAACCCATTTGGTTCCTATTGCATATCTGTCAAATGGCTTATTGTAACAATTCCGACGAAACCAGGTATACCCTAACCGGTATACAATAATTACGTTATATTTAATGTTGGGCACATGAATTACCATAGTAATTATACGAAAATACATGGTTCACTGTATTGATTGTACGTGAATATATAATTCATCGTATTGAATATGCGATTAATCGATCGATAGTTATTGAAACCCGAACGAATCGAGGGTTCAATTATAGACGATATCTATGATATTTAGTGATGTTTACAAAGTATTAAAGCTTCAGGACAAGTGAATTAAAGCACAAAAAAAGAATTTTCGATTTAATGGTACGTCGGTACGTTAAACGAAACCTTTAATACCAAACCAAGCAAGAGACGATCGATCAAGCCGAAAAAGATACGCAATTATTAATAATATGATGTTTTAAGTTAATAAATGTCATGGTTTAAGTTTTTAAAGTTTTTAAATTGGTTTTATATAAAATTCATATTTAAGACGAAAACGACCGTTTTAGCCTCGTTTTAAGCTGAATTAAACATTTAACCAAAAAACGAACTGAACCAGATTATCCAAAACATTATCCGGATTTCCAAAATCTAAATGAGTGGCTAGAAATGGAAAGGTGGGTCCCACCCCACCTCCCCTCTTGGTCCGATCGGCTTGGGGGTATATGCCCTAGCCATTTGTTATTTTTTTTTAAATCAACCATTGCAAGATCTTCAACTCTCTCCACATTATCACTTAAAAACCCGGATTTGTAGAAAGAAAAGCAAGGTAAAAATCGAGTTATTTACGTTTTCATCTTCGTTTCTTGAGTTTATTTGCAAGAAAATGAGGTTTCAAAGATGAAAACTGATTCTTGCATGATCAAGTGATGTATACGGGTTATACAAGGGATCTTGGTCCAAGAAAGGAGTTAAACGAACCAAAAACGAATTTTTACGGTTTAAATCTTTGTTTTTAAATCTTAACCGAACCCATGAAAGAAATGGCTTGATTGTGGGTGTAACTTGCTTGGTGTGGTGTTATTGTGCTTGTAGGTGTTGTATCTAGTTGTTAACAAAGGCTAGAAAGCAAGATCTTTGCGATTTGAAGCTAAAAACACAAGGTAGTTCGGTTTATATTGGGTTATGAGTTTTTGGACAGATTGTGAGGGGTTTAGAGTTAGGTCATGAAATTTTACAGAGGTGTTAAAGACATGAAAATATGAGTTCTGTGAAAATTTGGTAATTTTTGGACAAAGGATGAATATTTGGTGAATTTAATACTCGGTTTTGGCTAAAAATGGGGAAAAATATTTAAATATCATGATAAATTCTGGAAAATTCCAGATAAGCTTTTTATAACATGTAAAAGTTACACACAAAATTTTAGATCAGTTGGAGAAGTCTAAGTAGGCTTTTCGGTTTAAACGAGTTCTAGGGTTTTCTAGCTCGGTTTTAGTGAAAATGGAATGTAAAAAGAGATTTTGGTTCTGGAAAAATTACAGGGGACTATGTGGATGGCAGGGGTCATTCAGGAAAAATTTGGGATTTTTCTAAGGTCGTTTGGTATTTACGACATATTTAGTGTTTAAATGGTGTTTAAAAATAGATAAATAAATTTTAAATATAAAAATTAATTCTGGAAATATTTTTATAAAATTCCCCACTGTCAAAAAGTGATTTGTGCAAAATTTCAAGATCCGAGATTAAACGGATAATTATTTGTGCAAAACAAACTATTAAAGTTTAAAACGCGTAAACCGGTAAAGTTCGCCTAAACGAGCTGACTGGTGTATAAAAACCCTAAAAATGGACTATTTTCATATAACTAAGTTAAACAGGTAAAAATAAATCATCGAAAAATAATTCGGATGATTTGAGTAATTTTATCCGATTTTACAGTTTCCGGTGCACTAAAGACGGAAACGGGTCCCGCGGCCAATCGGGGCGTCTAAACCGAACTCTAATTTCACAACTTTAATTAAATTATCAGTCAACAACTATTTTCGGGTCGTGTGTGACCAAACTCATTTTTGAAACGTAAAAACGGATAACCGTGCTCGGCACGCAAAACGGGAAAAACGAACTAATAGTAATTTTGACTATTGAACTCTAAACGATATCACAATCTGAGTCCGGAGAAGTGTTTCTGGGTTAACATTGTCCCCGGAACGAGTACAGTACTGGGTTAACAGTGTCCCCAGATTTACCGGTTAACACGGTTAAAGTTATATTAATAGTGATTGTATAGTAACGAACTTAGGGATCGTATTACAGATCCGGATTAATAGCTTGCGTACTGTGTTAGCTGCTTGCTTGCGATAAGGTGAGTTTCACGAGCCCCTTTTTCTGAATTGTTTTTAAATATTTTCCCGGGGCGGAAAGCATGTTACTATTAAAATGTTTAAGTACATACTGAACGCATGGATTTGCGTGTATTTATATGTATTTATTGTACGGGAATTGTACGGAAATGTACTAAGATGGTAATTGTCTGAGTTGCTAACATTGTAAGGCCCCGTAACACGAGTGATTAGCTAAAAGCCGATAGAGTGTGAATAGTACTATTGGTCTGACAAACCCAACTGGTCCGGCATGGATTTGCTGATGTTTCCCAGCCAGTTGCACATGTCTATTTTGTTGTTATTTATTTTGCTATGTAATGTTAGGCATAGCGGTTTGGGGCAGGTTCGTGGGCGGAGTATGCCACGGGGTTGTATGTGGATAGTCAGAGGTTTCACTTGTGGGCTCAGCATAATTACATCGATAATATTATATTATGATATTGATTTATCATGGTTTACTCAAATTGTGAAACTCACCAACTATTCGTAGTTGACCCGTTTTCTCACATGCTTTTCAGGTATGATTAAGATGAAGTGATTGCTTACGTTCTAAGTGCTTGATGTGTGTAAGATTTGCGTGCGGGATGTTACGATACATTTTATTAAATAGAATTATGTATCGTATTGTATGATGTGTGCATCACCTAGACGGCAATGAAATATGAGATAATGTAATTTGAAGTTTATTAATGTATTCAGTTTTCTTTATAAACAATGTGTTTGATATCAGATGGTGTCTGTTGCATCCCGTTTACGTTTCCGCTGCGGTTGCGGGGTGTTACAGAAGTTGGTATCAGAGCCATTGGTTATAAAGAATTAGGATGTCTTTAAAAGATACCTAAAATATAACCAGTAGCTCAAGTATTATAGGATCTGAATATCAACTAATAATATATGGTGACGAGTATCGGGATGAACTCGGTCGGACAAGTGAGTTATTATGGTCCGGAACATAATAACAGACTTGTCTGCTCGAGGGAATTCAGGGGAAGTCACTGGGTACATTAATAGGTAAAAAATGGCAACATATGTGTAAAGTATATAATATTATTTATGCGTGCTAATGTGTATATATATATGTACATATCTTGTGGGTACATGTATTGAGAAATAGGACCTGGATAAGGAACCGGGGGATGATATAATAAGAGTACCGAGGATGCTGAAATTTCGAGAGCATCAGTTGATGATAAGTCTGACTTATCGGGCCATAGTCATGATAGTACCAAATTAGATCTCCCGTTTGACATTAACCAGAAATATCTAGTAACCGTCACTCCCAATCAAAATTAACAAATCCCTTACCCTACCAATACCGGTACCGTATATCTTAATAACCCCCTATGTTCACCCGAACCGCCGACCCTCACGTACGGACGGACCTGTACCTGAACCCATTCTTATTTCATTAAGGTACAAAATAAATAAATAAATAAGTAAAATAAAATAAGATAAAATAAAAAAAAATAAATAATATTAATAATAATAAATTTGATAATAAATGAGCAGACAAAAATAATATACAGAAATATATATGCGTATTTCTCACTCTCAAACATATGAGACATACCACCTCCAGATCGAGAATTACCGATTTTAGCGAACCTAGAACGCCTGAGGACATTGACTGAGCAAGAGATAGAGTTTCCCATAATAGTAATTGATAATATTTGAAGGCAACATGGGTTGCGCGATTACCTTGAACCTTGCAACTCCCTATGTTATCCTTACATCCGTTAGATGCCTATACCCAGGTATACTCGAATAGAATGATTACCCATACACAAAGAGGTGTTGGAATCATTATAGCATAGTTGGTTGTTCGTTCGTAGGTGGTATACCGTGTATGCCGGATATACAAATAGACACGGATATTATAACTCTGTGGTACGTAATCATTGGTGCTCACGGTGAGCATGTATCGGTTATGCTGACATGCAGAAGGATATTGAAATCAAGCATATTAAACATTAATCTTTGTTGAGAAAGGTCTATATGTCAGTTGGTGACAAGGGTTATGAAACATATTTAAACGTTAACCGACATCAGGTTAAGTCCATATGTTATTATATTTGTGGGACATATATACTAGATACTGGTATGTGTAATATGTATGATAATATTTGGTGTGTATGTGTACCTGCTGTTATGATTGAGCTGGGTAACGAGTTATACGGTGAGATTAGTATTGATTACTGCGTACGGGATGGGTACGGCAGAATGACATAAAAAGAGTAACTCCAATGATGGAGATTGATATTGTCACACCCCGATCGTGATGGCGGAATAATCGAGGCGCGGCGACTAAGTCGTGATTGTTGAGCACAATAGTATAAAAGTCTAAATGCATAAACATAACCAAAATGTCAAATATTACACCATCCAGGTAACATGAAACAAATTGTTTTAATACAAAATATCAAGTTTCCAAACAACTCCTAGACTAGCCTTCATCTCTCTAAGGCCTCTAAACTTGCTAGGGATTTCTTGCTGCATTATTTCCTGAAAACATGTAACAAACTGTCAACTACATAAAGTAGATGAGTGAATTCATAGGTTTAAAGAAAAAGAGTTTATACACAAACATACTAGTATAGGTTGTAGGGGTTTATATATAGGGTGTACCTGCGGCTAACCCACCACTCCTACAACTTATACTACTATGTTTGGATATAATACCCGGTTTTTAAGATGGTTTGTAAGAAAAGGTCTCTTGGTTTTCCCAAAGAGGTTTTTGTAGTAAGTAAAACATGAAATGTTCTCCTGGACTCTCAGCGGGCTTATTATTCTCCATTAGAGTCGTTTGTGATAAGATTACTCAAAGATTTGTGGTCTCCCAACGGTACATGTAGCACATAGCAGTTAAGCATAAATAAGGACATATAGATTTGAGCATGCTAAGTTTACTAGATAAACCAACACCAAGATCCCACTGTTTATTAGTATCCAAGATGATGGTGAATAAATGATGATGATGATGAATGATGATGAAACTCAATGATCACACAAGACTTGATTGATCCCACGCAAGACTTAAACCAAGACTACCTCGTTCTTGTCATCCAGGACTCAGCTAGGTTCTACCGAGAGTAGGATAGACTCCCCAAAGAATCCTGGGTTCCCTTGGTCCCTACCGAGACTAGTATAGGTCCTCAAGAGTTATGGATTTCACCGAGACTAGTATGAAATCCCAAGAGTTACGAGTGCCACCGAGAATAGAATGCCACTCATGGTCGCGAGTTCTACCGAGAGTAGAATAGACTCTCGCGTCCAATTCAACTCATGATGCTTTGATCTCTAGATTTCCATGCTGACACAATGACTATGATGATATGAATATGATTCCCATTCCCATGATGTCAATGTTCATAGAATTTCCCATACTCATTGATTTCCAATGTTCTTAGATCTCCATAAGTTGATGGGTTTTCCCCATGTTCATAGATTTCCAAAGTTTATAGATTCTTAAAAAGCTTGTGGATTTCCGCACGTGTGTAGAAATCCAAAAGTTTATAGTTTAAAGAGTGTTTGCATAAATGATTTTATCCAAACGTGTAAAGTTACCATGTTTCCACCCCATAGTTTTGAAAAGCTTAAATAGGGGCTATGAACTCACCTTGATCTCGGGTTAGGATGGTGCTACAATAGATCTCCTTAGCCTAGAGTTGAACATATATATAAGGTTAACAACGTGCTATAAGTCTAAGAAAACGAGCTTACGCGGCCTCGAGCAAAAACTGGGTTTTAAAGACGAAAACAGCTTGGTTCTGGCTTGATTCGATCGAATAGGAACACGTTCGATCGAATAGACACACATTCGGTCGAATCTGAGGCACACTCGATCGAACTAGAAACACATTTGGTCGAACCAGTTGGAAAAACTCGTTCGGTCGAACATGGAACTTGTTTCGATCGAATAGACACTCGTTTCGATCGAATACGAAACTCATTCGGTCGAATGAGTTAGAGACCATTCGGTTGCTTTCCTATTCGATCGACTGGACTGATTCGATCGACTGGTTCGATCGAATGAGTCTGATTCGATTCCTTCAAGCTGGGCGACGGAGAAACCTACGGGTTTTTCAGATTTTCCAGATTTTTGACCCAAAATCGAAGTTTTTGACATGGAAATGCTCGGGATTGAAAGGGCTATCGATTCCTAGTGATTTTAAACACAAAAGCCTGCATTTTGACACCAAAACAAGACGGTTTTTGACCCGAAAACTCTAGAAACGAAAATGGGTGTTTTTGCTCGATTTGAGGCCGAAAATGGTTATGAAAATGGATGATTTTCAAGAAGATCTTACCAAGAATAACAACAAACAGATTTGTGGACTCGGATTTGAAGTTTGAAGACTTTCTCTCTCTAGTTTCTCTCTCTAGAATGAGAGTGTTTGGGTGGGAAGTGTTGGTGGAAATGAAAGAGATGGTGTAAGAATACTTGATTTTCCGCTTAAATACTCGGGTGACTCGGGTTCGGGTTTAGGCTACCGACGGGTCAAGACTAGTCGAGTTCATAAGTTTTTAAACAAACTAAAACTTTTTCAGCAAAACTTTTATAAAACCATTTTCCGAATAATTATTTGAAATCTTTTTAAATAAGAACATTTAATTTTTCGAAAGCATAAAAATTAATATTTTTCAGGCGTAAATGTCGTTTTATAAAATAAACATTTTAAATGATAAAAGCAGATTTTTCCAATGATATGGGTTCCGAACTTATCGTCCAGAATCCCAAAGTCTATAGTTTCCGATGATTTCACGATCCTAGTTTACCAATCGAATTTCAGGGCGTTACATCCTCCCCAATTTAGAGGAATTTCGTCCCGAAATTTAGAACTTAGTATAGTTGATGCAATGATGTTTTAGATCAAATGATCCCATGATGACCACTATGCGCCACTACCCCTAATTTTCGTCTTGGATACCACCCAAATCAAGTTGAAGGGGTTTATATATAGGGTGTGTACCAGCGGCTAACCCACCACTCCCTCAACTCCACTTGGGTGTTTCTTTCGACTCCTATTAGTTCAATGACACACAGGACGACACACTATTTTCCACTACAAGGCATCACCTTCAAGCTTTACATCAGACATATTCATTTCGGATTGAAGGGGTTTATATATAGGGTGTACCAGCGGCTAACCCACCACTCCTTCAATCTCCAATGAATAATTCCCTCAATAACTCTTGAATTTAACGCCTCACAGCTGCCACGCTAACTATGAGTCCCTAATTCCAAGTCTCGCTTCAGACATAATCAACTTGTGCCGAAGGGGTTTATGTATAGGGTGTACCAGCGGCTAACCCACCACTCCTTCAACATTCATTGATTAATTCCCTACACGAAGCTTGAGTTCACGACTCATAGTTACACAATAGCATATTGTTTATACACGTATACACCTGTGAACTTGATGTAATTATATTCCGGACTATAATTACGAGTTCACCTTGTATCAATGTATAAACTCCATTGTGTGCGGCTAGAAAAATCGACACGACACCACACACACACACACAACCATGCTTCATGAATGCTAGAATGATGACAAATTTTGGCTCA
>NW_027501271.1:0-65712 GCF_021521415.1 Bidens hawaiensis | reverse complement strand
ATATCTACAATAAATATTATGGTGTTTGTCTAGCTTGTTATTGGGTATGACCCGACTTGGATCATAACGTACTAGCCACATCAACTCTAATATGTGTCTTGGGCAGACCGATTCCTACAGAGACACGGAAGTTACGACGGTTCCATCACGGTGAAACCGTAAATATCCATCCATGATTGGAGTATTTTTAATTTTTCTATTGATATTATATGTGATTGGATGGTGCATACACGGAATTAGAAATTAGAAATAAAACTTTCATAAAAAATATATTTTTTTGAGAAAAAGGTTTGAAATGGTGGTGACGGTTAAACATTGGGTGGAAACCTTGCAATTTAATGTAATAATATATAATATTATTAAGAATAATAAAAGAAAAGGATGTCACCGTGAATGTAGAATTATAGAAAAAGGTATGGATTGAATTCTAAATGTAGTTATTAGAATGCTTCATATGGATCTCTTTGGTCCTATGAGTGTTCCTAGTATAGGGAAGAAGAGGTATTGCTTGGTGATCATTGATGATTTTTCAAGATATACATGGGTGTATTTTCTGAAAACCAAGGATGAGGCTGTTGAACTTATCAAAAGTTGTGTTACAAGGATTGAGAACCAGATGGATGTAAGGGTGAAGGTTATGAGAAGTGACAATGGAACTGAGTTCAAAAATGGGGTGGATGAATTTTTCAATTCAAAAGGAATACTACAACAATTTAGTGCCCCAACAACTCCGAAACAAAATGAAGTTGCAGAGAAAAGAAACAGAACACTCATTGAGGCTGCAAGGACCATGTTAGCAGATGCTTATCTACCTGTTACTTTTTGGGCATAAGCCATTAATACAACCTGCTATGTTTAGAACAGGGTTCTTCTCAACAAAAGTCATAACAAAACTCCTTATGATATTTTGTTCAAAAGGAAGCCCCTTAAACCTTTTGGTTGCAAGTGCTCACTATTGAATACCAAGGACTATCTTAACAAGTTTCAATCAAACCTTGGATTGTTTCTTTGTGGGGTATTCAACACAGTCAAAAGCCTATAGAGTATATGTTAAAGACCACTTGAGTGTGATTGTGTCTTCTGATGTGGTATTCAATGAGAATCAGTATAATACTGTGGATGGAGCATCGTGGCTCTTTGACCTTGAAAAATTAATCAAGTCTTTCAAGATTTATCCTGAAGACTTTGATGAAGATTTTTACAAGACAAGTGTTCATGTAGAAAATTCTGAAAAGAAAATTGATTTAAACAAACTATGGTCCAAGGTTGCTGGTAAAAGGACTGAATATAGATTCATTAAGGATCCCTCAGCTGCTGAAAATGAACAAGTTCAAAATCTAGCTCAAGATCCAGACCAAGGTCATGATCAAGATCATGAACATGATTTCCAAGACAATCAAGAAGATCAAGATGATCATGTCTTAAATGAGGAAGATCCTAGCAACCAACATGAACAGATTCAAGAAAAGCAAACAGAGAAGCACGATTTGAAACTTTGTTTCAAAACTTGAACATTGAAAATAATGTTGCATCTTCTTCACATCAGATTACTGAAGAAGCTCCTGAATTTCATGACGCAACTACAGATTTGATCATTGATGAACCCGATCTCAATGATACAAACCTTGATTCAAATGTGTCTACTGATATAATTGTGCACACTTCCTATGTTGAAAGAAATCATCCACATAAAAACATCATTGGGGACACTAATGAAAGAGTTACAATAAGTGCATCTGAAACTGCAAACATCCGTTTGTACTCCTGTAACACCCCGTAACCGCAGCGGAAACGTACACGGGATGCAACAGACACATCTGATATCAACAGCATTGCTTATAAAGAAAATACCACTACATTAATTTATAACATATTACATTGTTGCGAGTATCATTACTGTCTAGGTGTTACACACATAATTTACCGATAAGACATTAATAAATTCATTACAAAAACAAAGAGCAGCAAGCTTCCAACAGGTAGCACAGATAGTTAAGCAAACATCAATCAATCCAACTTGGGCATACCTAGAAAACATGTAAAGAGAACGGGTCAACTACGAATAGTTGGTGAGTTTCACTAATTTAAATAAACACTGACAAATCATTTTAATAATCATTTATTAACAATATAATCATGCTGGGAACTATGTTACCCCAGAACATTTCCAATAACTTTCTGGGAACTATGTTACCCCAGAACAATAAATACCCCTGGGAACTATGTTACCCCAGAACAATAACAACCCCTGGGAACTATGTTACCCCAGAACAACAATAACCCCTGGGAACTATGTTACCCCAGAATAATAATAACCCCTGGGAACTATGTTACCCCAGAACAACGATAACCCCTGGGAACTATGTTACCCCAGAACAATAATAACCCCTGGGAACTATGTTACCCCAGATTAATAATAACCCCTGGGAACTATGTTACCCCAGAATAATATAACCCCTGGGAACTATGTTACCCCAGAACAATAACACATTATAAACATTTTACATATTCTATGCATCAGCCCATATATATATAAATGTACAAGTATTTCCATACGATCGGTATGTACTTAAATACTTTAAATAAGACATGTTTTCCGCCCCGGGAAAATATAATTAAAACAATTCATTAAAAGGGGCTCGTGAAAACTCACCTTGTTGTGAGTTGGTGAGTAATATAAGGAACAGCTTACGTGCCTGGATCTGTAATATAATATCTAGTCGTTACTATAATTCCCATAACTTAAATACATATCAATCGGTACATCTGGGAACATTGTTAACCCAGTACTGTACTCGATTCGGGGACAATGTTAACCCCGTGACACTTCTAAGGACTCGGATTGACATTGCTTAGAGTTTGACAGTCAATTTAGTTAAGGTGATGAAATTATAGCTCGGTTTGACACCCCGTTTGGCCGTGGGGCCCGTTTCCGGTATTTCGGTGCCGGAAACGGTAAAATCGGGTAAAATTACCCAAATTATCCGAATTATTTTCGGATGATTTATTTTTACTTAATTTACTTAGATTTATGAAATAGTCTATTTTTAGAGTTTTCATGTACCAGTCAGCTCGCTTATGCGAACTTTGCCGGTTTACACGTTTTAAGCTTTAAAAACTTGTTTTTATGTTCTTTTTAGCACAAATAATTACCCGATTAGTCTCGGGTCTTGAAATTTTGCACAAAACTTAATTTGACAGTAAGGAATTTTGTAAAAATTTTCCAGATTTATTTTCTTATATTTATATTTATTTATCTATTTTTAAATCTTATTAAAATACTAAATATATCAAAAATACCAAAACACTTTAGAAAAATCCCAAATTTTTCTGGGATGATCTTTATCATCCTCATAACTTTCTGGAATTTTCCCAGATTTATTTTCCTACATTTACATTTATTTATCTATTTTTAAATCTTGTTAAAACACTAAATATATGAAAAATACCAAAACACTTTAGAAAATTCCCAAATTTTTCTGGGATGATCTTTATCATCCTCATAACTTTCTGGAATTTTCCAAGATTTATTTTCCTACATTTACATTTATTTATCTATTTTTAAATCTTGTTAAAACACTAAATATATGAAAAATACCAAAACACTTTAGAAAATTCCCAAATTTTTCTGGGATTATCTTTATCATCCTCATAACTTCCTGGAATTTTTCCAGAATTTAAAACTTATTTTTCAAGCCATTTTCACCCAAAACCGAGCTAGAAAGCCCTAGAACTCGTTTCACCGAAAAGCCTACTTAGACTTTTCCAACTGAGCTCAAATTTTGTGGGTGACTTTTATATGTTATAAAAAGCTTATCTTAAATTTTCCGGAATTTTTCATCATGTTTTGCTATTTTTCACTATTTTTGGCCAAAACCGAGCATTAAATTCACCAAATATTCATCTTTTATCCAAAAATTACCAAAAATTCACAGATCTCATATTTTTATGTGTAGATCATCTCTGTGAAATTTCGTGACCCGACTCTAAGCACACGTAAATCTGTCCATTTTTCATAAACACACGAAAACCGAACTATTTTGTGTTTTCTAGCTTTAGATCGCAAGGATCTCGGTTTCTAGCCTTTGCTAGCCGCTAGATACAACACTTACAAGCACAATATCACTATACCAAGCAAGTTACACCAATAATCAAACCATTTCTTTCAAAGTGTCGGTTTTTAAGTAAAAACAAAGGTTTTAACCGTAGAAATCCATTCCCGACTCTTTTTACTCATTTCTTGGACCAAGATCCCTTGTATATCATGTATACATCTCTTGATCATGCAAGAGTCGGTTCCATCTCGGTTTTTCACCCATCTTTCACTTGGAAACTCATTTTAACAAGATTTTAACCGTAAAATTTTATTCTAAACACTTTTAACTCATTACTTGGATCAAGATCCTTTGTATAACTTGTATACATCCCTTGATCGTGCAAGGATTGGTTCCATCTCGGGTTTTCACCCATATGTCACTTGGAACCCTTTTGTTCTTGCAAAAATAACTCAAACTAAGTAAATAACATCAAAGATTATGCAATATAACATGCTTATACCTTCAAAATCTTGGTTTGGATCAAGGGTTTTTGGATGGTGTTGAAAGGATTGAGAGAGTTTGAGAGATTTGTGATAATAAAAAGAAAAAGAAAATGTGTGTGTATGCATAAAAGAGGGCCGGCCATATGTGGGGGTGTGGGGGGCCCACATCTCAAATATTGTCCACACATTTGGATTACGCAATCCGGATAATGTTGTGGATAATCTGGTTCAGTTCGTTTCTCGTTTAAACTCGTAATTCGGCTTAAAACGAGCCTAAAACGGTTGTTTTTCGGGTTAACATAAAATTTATATAAAACTGATTTAAAAACTTTAAAAACTTAACCCATGACATTAAAACATCATTTTATTAATAGTTACGCATCTTTTACGGCTTGATTGATCGTCTCTTGCTTGGTTTGGTGTTAAAGGTTTCGTTTATCGTACCGACGTACTAATAAATCGAAATCCTTTTTATGTGCTATAATTCACTTATCCCGAAGCATTAATACCTCGTAAATATCACTAAACATTATATACTTCGTCTATAATGTAATTCCCGATTCGTTCGGGTTTCAATAACCGATCAATGATTAATTGTAATTCCAATACGATTCACTATATAATTGAGTATGATTCATACTGTGAACCATATATATTCGTGTCAATGTGCTATAACTCATATAATCAATATTTAAATGACACGTAAATAGTATATTCCGGCTAGGGTATACCTGGAGTTGCCGGAATCGTTACAACTCCTGCTTTCTATCCCAAGTTGAACACAAGAACATTGTTCAAGCTTTAAAAGACAATAGTTGGGTAGAAGCAATGCAAGAGGAGTTGGCTCAATTCAGAGATCTGCAAGTGTGGGAACTTATAGACAAGCCAAGGAATAGGTATGCCATTGGAACCAAGTGAGTTTTCAGGAACAAAAGGGATGAAAGAGGGATTGTTATAAAGAACATAGCAAGACTAGTTGCACTAGGATGCTTAAAAGAGGAACGTATTGAATTTGAGGAAGTGTTTGCACCAGTGGCAAGGTTAGAAGCAATTAGAATCTTCTTAGCTTATGTTTCTTCTAAGAATATAAAAGTGTTTCAACTGGATGTTAAATCTGCTTTCTTAAATGGAAAGATTGAAGAGGGGGTGTATGTGACTCAAACTCCAGGGTTTGAGAACCTTGATTTTCCTAATAGAGTTTACAAGTTAAACAAAGCTCTATATGTATTACATCAAGCTCCAAGAGCTTGGTATGATGAGTTATCTAACCACTTTCTTGTGAATGGTTTTCAAAAGGGAGCCATTGATAAGACCCTCTTCTACAAGAAAAGAGGAAGATATTTACTCATTCGACAAGTTTATGTAGATGATATCATCTTTGGGTCTACCAATGAACAAATGTGCTTGAAATTTGAAGAAGTAATGAAGTCCAAATACTGCATGAGCTCCATGGGTGAAATGAATTTAATTCTGGGTTTGCAAGTTTAACAAAAGAAGGATGGCATATTCATTTGCCAATCAAAGTATGTGCAGGACATTCTGAACAAGTTCAAGTGTTAAGACCTCAAGAATGCTAATGAAAAGATTATTATTGATGAAAAAAGGGGAGCATGTTGATGAACATGAGTACAGAGCAAAAATGGGATCTCTAATGTATCTGACTGCTTCAAGGCCAGACATTATGTTTGCTATCTGTGTTTGTGCAAGATTCCAATCAAGTCCAAAAACGTCTCACATGAGTGCTGTCAAGAGTATACATGAAAGGGAAACCTGATTTGGTCATATGGTATCCAAAGAACCATGCTTTTGATCTGATTGATTATACTGACAGTGACTATGATGGCTGCAACATGAGTAGGAAGTCCACATCTGGAGGTTGTCAATTTCTGGGAGACAGGCTAGTGTCATGGCAATGCAAGAAACAAACTACAATGTCCATCTCAACTGCTGAAGCTAAGTATATTGCTGCATCTGCATGCTGTGCACAAGTTCTATAGATTCAAAATCAACTGCTGGATTATGGTTTGAATTTCTTGAACACTCCTATTTTCATTGACAATACTACTACTTTGTTTATTGTTGGAAATCCATTCCAACATTCCAAGACCAAACACATTGAAATCAAACATCATTTTATTAGAGATTGTAATGAGAAAGGATTGATCGAAATGAAAAGAGTTGATACAAGTGATAACTTGGCTGACCTGTTCACCAAACCACTAGATAAAACCATATTCCACTTTCTCTTGAAAGCTTTGGGAATGATCAACTATGATGAGGTCTGACTGATGACGTGTGCTCACTATGCTAACTGATTATCATTATATGGTGTTATGAGTGAGTTGTGTTTGTGTTTGTGTTTATGTGCTTGAATGATATTTGTGTGATTGAACATGTGATTGATGAAATCTGTATGCTTGAATGACAATCTTTGTGACTTAAGTGTCTATGATGCTTGAGTTTGATTTCAGTGAATATGTGTGTGACATCATGATAAGTTTTGAAATGATAAATCTATGTACTTATCTGATGTTTTGATTATGTGGATTTTGATTATGTGATAATATGATATGATGATGTGATAAGGATAGGATAGGCCTTTCTTAATCAGTCTTGAATGTACCAAGTGTGGAGTTAGCTTATCTTGATTGTGTCATTCATGTTATGATTATTCTTGAATATGTTGCAATTTGCTTGAGTCAAAACTGAGTTTTTGTGTCAAATTTGTATGTTCAAATGAATATCTTGCAAAAGAAGTTTTTTTTTAAATGATTTTGACAACAGAACAAGTTGTTATGGTGCAGAGATATGATAAGATTATTCAGTTTAAAGCTTTGTAGAAACTTAAAAAGGGATTTCAATGAAAATTGATCCAACCTTATGGGAAATGATAGTACATTGATTATTTATGCCAATCATATGGATTTAATAGGCTAAAAAGACTATATGTGTAGTCATTAGTATGTATGGTTGCTTTCCATGATGTGTAAAAACCGAGGTGATATAAATATAATGAAAATGCTAAGCTTAATGTGGAGATACATTGTTGAATATGCATGTTTCAATATAAATCTCTCTGAATGATAAATAGAAATGTGAATACCCAGTCATACACGAGCCTGTTGGTATTTAATCACCAAAAATGAATCATCTTATATACATGACAAAGAACAAATGTGAACAATTTTTTTTAATCTTTATTCAACCAAAAGTTGATATATGTTCACAAATTTTGAAAGAAAATCCAAAACATGAGGGTTAATTATAGAACTACAGAGATGGGGGCATAAAAGTAAGTCATGTCATGTCTCGAATGAAAGGCTTGTAAGTCCGAACTGCGTGGCAAGTAAGTCCAATGTTCAACCTCACATATATTTGAAGTTTTGTAAAGATAAATCAATAAATTTAAATGTTTTGTCATGAAAAATATTTTGACCAAATATAAGGAGGTCGGAGTCAATTTGGGAATATTATGGGGAAAGTCAAATAAGCTTTGAGAAGAGATATGGGACATCATAGTGCAGTAAGTGTTATTCATTTTTGTATTATGCAAACTAATTGAACCTTAAGCATATCACCAAGGAAATGAAATTCATGCTAAGTCTAGACCTGCTACTAACCTGCCTGATCAGTCACAATAATGCTGAGAATGAAGTATTGAAAGGTAACTTAGTCAATATGATCCTATGTTGAGATCTTTTCACAAAAGAAAATAAAATGCTTTGAAAAGATATAAGACTGAAATTTGATCTCATTATGCACCATTTGTTCTTAAACCTTGATATTTAATGATAAACATGTTTGAAATGTGGTTTAAGTAAAAAAAAAAAAAGAGTTGCATTTTACCTTGAATATGTTTAAACATGTACTTTCGAGTAAGGTTTGATGATTTTCAACCTTTCGGGTAAACTTAGATGTTTCTATCTGAAGTTCATCTTTTTCTAGCATATTGATGATTATTTATACTTAAATGAATATGTGTTATCTTGTCTAAGTACTTTCGGGTAAGGTTTGTGTGTTTCAAATATTCGAGTAAGGTTGACAATTAGAAATATTTCTAAGTTGTTATTATTTGATTCTTTATTGATTCCGATCAAGGTTGCCTATTTGATGCATTATACTTGATTATTTGTCTTGTGACTTATTTCTCGAGCAATCTTGTATATTCGAGTAAGCTTTATTCACTTTATCCACTCTGTTTGTTTACATTTGAATGGTTCCATTAAGATGTAAACATCTGATTCATTCAAACTTCAGACTATTTGGTTCTAAACAGAAAAACATCTGAATGGTTAAAATTAGGTCTGAATCATTCAGACTTATTATTGTTGCTGAATGGAACAGAGGCTCATTCAGATCTGAATGATTCAGATCTGAATGAACCAAACAACATATTTTTATTTACTTTATAATATTTGAACAAATTCTGGAATGAGCAAACTTTGAATATCAACTTACCCAAGCAAGCTTTGTGAATCTACTTTCCAAGCAAGGTTTGCAAACTGTGCTTTATCGAACAAGGTTTAAAAAGGACAAATATTTTCACTTAGATACCCTGACAGTTGTCCCACACTAAAAGACAAAATTATTTTAAAACCCACTTTCAAAATACAATGAATATACTATAAAAGGGGGAGTTAGAAAAAATTTACATTTCACTTTTTCTCTCTCCTTTCACTAAGTACATTACTGCCATTTGCTCATACCCAGAATTTCAATCGTTTTTCTATAAACCTAACCTAAATTGGTTAGCCCTCTAATTTCAACTCGGTAAGCTTCAATTGATAGTTTTTCGACACTGCTCATACGGAATTAAGGCTTTAATTTCATTTCACTAACGTCTCTGTTTTTATGTGTAGGTTTACAATTTGTCGAAGAACAGGTTCTTAAAGAAATTCTTTCTTTTCTTTTTCAAATTATAACCTAAAACATGTCAAAATTGTGAACTTTATGACTAATTTTCTAGTTTGAATGTGTTTTTGTTTGATGTTTGACAGTAATGGCAGAACCGACGTATCCATTTGAGAAGAAGTACAATATGTGTGCTCTGCTTAAAATAACGCCTGATAATCGACCTATTTCCTGATGATAAGGTGGCTACAACAATCAAATCTACGAATTTCATTGACAGAGTGCCCGGTTATTTATAGAAATCATCAACTGGATTTCTGGCACTCTGCCCAACTCTTTGATGATGCCGGAGGAAGGCGGATAGAGGCTACCGTTACCCGATAGAAGATTGTGATTACTGAGCAACTTATCCGAGCAAGCTTACAACTGAATGATGATGTTGAAGCCCCAATCCATTTCTCCACAAATCAATTATTGACTATTTTTCAGGAGACTATGAGATACCAAGGTGATGTAAATGAAGGCCGGTTTAGAAAGGGCATGTTCCCTAACCTTTAAAGGTTCCTGATGCATCACATTGTTCAGGGTTATGCACCACGAAAGGGATCCTGGACTTTGATGAGTCGTGATCTGGCCAATGCCAAAGTGGCTATTGTACTTAGACAGCCATTTAATTTTTCAAAGATGATTTTTGAAGGATTGGATGCAAACTTGAGTAAAACTGACAAAGACAAATTCTTGATTTATCCAAGATTCCTGCAAATCATATTCAATCTGGTGTTACCTGATTTGCCAGCCTTGGGTATTACTCATACATTGCAAGATCCAAATGTCTATAAGAGAATAGCGAAGTTGGCTGCACAAAGAAACTTCAACCCGGATGCTGTGTTTGATATACTTCCATGGTTATTGAACAACGATTTGGAAATCATGCCTGTACCAGAATCACCTCATGTGACTTCTGAGGAAGAGGAGGAGAGTGAAGATGATGGTGATGATAGTTTTGATGATAATAATGATGCAGGAGATGATGGAGGAGATGGTGATCATGATATAGGAGGTGATGGTGTTGAAATTATTGATGAAAACATTCATGCTGAGGCTTAGGGGGAGAATCAACCTATTCCTACACCAACCTCACCCCAAAACCAGCCACTTAACCAACCCACATCCCCACCCCAAAACCAAAACAATGAACCATTTACCCCATCCCCACCTACCCAAAACCCACCTCAAACCCAAATCCTAAACCAACCCTTAACCCAAACCCAAAACCAACCAATAATCCAAACCCAAGACCAGCCTACCCATGAACCTTACATTCCTCAATATGTTCCAGCACACATACTTAACCTTCCTAATACACCCTATCAATCCCCAGCCGAAACACAAACTGTTGACCAACCCATTAACCTATCCAACCCAAAACCGATATTCCTGACCCATTCTCAGATACTCCTTCTAGATCCCCTTCCCCTTTTGCCCATTTATTTGGAATATATATGGATGTTGTTGTGCAAAATGAAGACTTGAGAAGGGAAAATGAAGACTTGAAAAAGCGAAATACTGAGTTGGAGTCTCTATTGGCATATGCACAACACAAGATTCAAACCATAGAGGCTGAGGTTGAGAAGACCTCAACTACACAAAACAGGGGGAGAATCAACCTATGATCAATGAGGAAAGGGAGAATGTTGTGTTGAATGAAGATATATTGTAAAATCTTTGTGTTGTATATGGAAGCAGTGAGGATGATAATGAGGATAGGAGAGATGATGATATTGGATATGAAGCTGATGAATCTGATGGGGGTGAACAAAACAATGATGCAAATGATAAGGTGATAGAGAATGTGGTGGAGAAGGTGACTGAGAAGGATATTGTGTTGACTGAAGAGAATGTTGATTATATAACCTCTAATTTGAAGAAGGTGATGATGTTGATGAGGAGATGAAGGATTTGATAGATGAAATTGACAATTTTCCCAATGAACCAACTCCGGTGAGGGAAACTATTGAGGAGGAAAGAAAAATGTTAGTCAATTCCTAAAAATGAAGAGCAATTAAAGCCCCTAAAAACTCAAAATGAAAAATCTATTGATGACATTTTTGATATTGATGAAACTGCTGAACAAGCTGCAAAAGGCATGCTAATACTTTGAATGAGATGATAGAAAGAGAAAGGATTGCAAAATCCTTATCTGAGCAGGAGATTGAAAAGCAAGAAGAACTGTTGGAGGAAGCTCAGATCAATAAAACTTTGAATGAAGAGGGGGAGCTAGACCAGGAGGTGATTGAAAGCTTGATTAAGCTCACACAAAATGAAGAACTTAACAACACGGCCCTAGTCATTTTTAATCTCAAACAAACCCGAACTGAACCAGAAATGAAAAATAATGAAAAACAATTGGTTCCTGATGAAGTTGGAGAGTCTGTCACTCGAATTCTATCTAAAAAATGGGTGAAAATAGCGGAGGAATACTTGAAGAAACATCCAGAAGAATGGGACCCTGAAACATGGGGTAAGTATGGACAGCAGTATGTGAGGAGAAGCAAGAGTGCATGCAATCCTAAAAGGACTGAATATGTTGTGGAAAGTCCAAAAGGGATGGAAAGTCCTGTTAAGGCTGATACTAAAAGGATTGAATATATTATTGAAAGCCCAAAGGAGATGGAAAGTCCTGTTAAGGTTGACCCATTACAAACCATTGTGTTTGATGATGTACATACTGAGCTTGAGGTTAATGAACCAATAATAGAGGCTCTTGATGATTTTTCTAATGATCTTGACAACACTGTTGATACCCCTGATGTGACAATGACTGATGAGCATAGGGAGAATATACAAGATATGTTGGATAATGCTAAATTGAAAAATCCACTCATTTTGAGTCTCATAAGACATGGATATAAGTATGAAACTCTGGCTCCAATGTCTTATGTGGAGCTGCAGGAGTTGTTGGATGGTGAAGTGGAGGACATAAAGAAGAGAATGGAGAAGAAGAATCATGATTCCCAAACACTCAGGGCTTATTTGAGACTACATGGGCATTCTGAAAAGCAGCTGAGCCACATGAAGTTCTGTGAACTGGAAGAAGCCTAAAATGTCACTGTTGAGGCTGTCAAAAGAGATAAATTGGAAAGAATGAAGAAAGCTGGCACACAACATGAAAGACTTGAAAAATTATATACCAAGTTTGAAGGAAAATGCATATTTTTGATTGAACGTGGCTTTTCTATTGAACTTGTTTACAATCTAAGCAGGGAACAAGTCGAAATTCACCACAAAAGATTTTCAGGAAAAGATAATTTTGAAAGAACCACGAAGAGACCAAGAGTTGTTACTCTGGATGAGAAGGAGAAGAAGGAGAAAAAGATGTTGTGGGAGAATGAACATATTATCTTATCTGACATGTTGATGGAGTCAAGGGGCAAAAGTGATGATACAAAAGGCCTGAGCATGGAAGAAAAGTTGTCAATGTATGAGGCTGAAAAGACTAAATCATCAAACGTTCCTTCTGTGGTGTTTGTGAATGAAGAACCATTGGAACATGTAGAGCCATGGGATGATGAGAACAAGATCAAGACCCTCAAAGGCTTGATGCTTAGTAAAGGTATGGCTGAAGGTGTTTTTAACAACCTTGGTAAAAGTTAGTTGAAAGACTTATTCTACACACAAAAGTTTGAGTGGGAGAAGATTGAGGCTAAGCAGAGGAAGTTGATGGATTTCAAGTGTGGACCTAAGGGTGAAATTCTTACAAGTCAAAGATCAGTACCTATGGGTCCAACTGATTATGAGATAATGGGAATGATAACTACTATGGCAAAGGAGGGTGAAAATTATTTGGAGATGATTGTGCTGCCAAAAGGGAAGATTGTGGATCTATTTGAGAAGAAATATGGGCATGTGAGGGTCCCTATCACAGAGTTGAAGGGATTTATGAAGAACAAGTTTGCTCGTAGGTCTATATTGAGCAAAATTTGATATAGTCAAGAAGATTGAAGTCTGCTAGACGGATATTTTCTTAGGAAAATATCCTAAGAAAAGTTTGCCCAAAGAACTTTTTACCAACATAGTTTATGGTTACCAGGTCTGCTCGAAGAAGACAAATGCTGCAAAGCTTGCTCGAAGACCTGTTTACACTTAGAATCTTTTGTATTTCGTTTAAATATGTTATGTCACTATCATTAGGGTTTCTAGAAGGAATGTCAGGTGTCAGGGCATGCCTATAAAAGGAATAATATAGGGCACGCCTAGGACACGAGAAAAAAGACATACGACACGACACCTGACCTTACACCTGATTGTGATTTTGACGGCTGTCTTTATCCTGTAAGGAAAAACATTCCATTCTGAAACCCTAATCGATTTTCGTTTGTATCTGACTTCTTATTAAATGGAAATCTTTTGAGTTATAGAGTGTTTGTTACCTTTGTGCCGTTTAAGCAACATTTAGTGTCTTAGTGTTTCCGCCATTAATACCCTGTTGTTCTTACCCTAAATAGCAAGTCGTTAACCTTCTTGTCAACACTTAAACATGTGGGTTACGACAGTGATAGTGAGTGATTGAGCGATATATTCGGGACCGACAGAGTATAACGATCGGGTTGAAGTTGAGTAGCGATTTCTTGGTATAGCAGCGAGTTTGTCTTCAATAAGTTTTGCCAACCCATACGCTTGATGCAATGTTTGTGGTTTGTGGATAGCAAGTTAGGTTTGAATATCATGTAGAAGACCCGGAATAAAACAGTTGAGCAAAGCTACCAGTGGTAACCCGATCACATAGTTACCAAGCCATTCGAACTCGGTTTGGTATGCTTGAACGGTTGTGGTTTGACGAAGTTTGAATAAGGCGGCTTGGTGGTTCTCGTATTCGGATGGACCGAAACGTAACTGGAAAGAGCACATGTGAATTCCGGCCAAGTACCAAGTAAATCGTTGTTAGATAAGTAGTTGTCGGTTTGAAATATCCAATCAAGTGGGTTGGAACCGTCAAAGATTGGGAGTTGTATGCTTGGCGGACGGGGTGGATGATCTGGGAGAGGTTGTTGGTTTTCAAGATTGTGTCATTCTGGGTCGGTAGTGAAACGATTCAACAGCTGAGTGGAGAGTTATAATTGTTGTTGCATAGTAGTAGTAAGGTTTTGAAATTGCAAGTTGGTTTGGTTGGTGGCAGTTTGTTGGGCAGAAGCATGTTGTGCAGCTATGATGGTATTTCGGGTAAGGATTTGATCATGTTTTTCAACTATTGCTAGTAAGGGATCTTTGTGGTAAGAATCGGAAGACGAGTCTTTCTTGGGACGCATGGTAACGTTATGATGAAAGCACCAAACTGATAGAGACCCGTAAAGTTGGTTAGGCTCTAAGAACAAGAAAAGAGAACAAGAACTTTGGGAACAATTTTCTGATCTTATTTATCAAACCAATGTTGCAATTTATAGGAAAACAATGCATAAAACTAGGAGACGAAAACAACTTGGAAAAATAATTAGAGAACAATAAGGAAAGTAAATAATAGATATATTTGGATAGTAGCTTCTCTTGCAAGCACAGTCTTCTTAATCTTAATCAAGAAGCCTTTTTGGAACCGTCTTTACTCGAGTGGGTTGACCCGAGTTCTCGGTTTGGTCCTGTAGTTTTGACAACCCGTATCATTGTGTGACCAATGATAACCTCATTATTAGTGTCTACAATTACTTGATGTGATGCCCGGAAAAATAAAAAGTATTATTATATTCCATAAACGAGATTAAGACATGTTTAAACTGGAGTGAAGACTAATACCCATAAGTTAAATATAGTATTTTAGGCTAAGGATGGAGGGAATATATATATTGTAAAACACGTGAGGAGTGAGACGGAATAAAGAAATTTTGGCGATAAGTTAAGAAGAAACAAACGTTTTCGATTGAAAGTGTGAATATTCAACCCGACATTCGAGAAAATGTCCATGTTTGAATTCATTTGAATATTGTAGAGAATTGAAAACCGAGAACGCAGGAAAAAACGTGGCTCAATTCTGAGTTATAATGAAGCGGAAAAATGCACATTTGTATTTTTAAACATGTTCGTTAAAGCACCTGTACCGATGAGCTTGTAAAAGTTGATATTATCTCTGTATTTGAGGTTTATTATTTAGAAAAAATAAATCAAATAGACACCATAAGTTTGGATGAGTTGTTTTTAGTAAAAACAACTACACTAGTTTTATTAAGTTCAGAGTAACACGGAACCGACATCAGGTAACGATCGTCAATAATTCATTAACGGAAATAATAAACTAACGAGAAATTTTAAGTAACGAAAAGAATAATTATTTTGACGCAATATATATGAAAAATATAATGTCATTAATAGTAGCGGGTTCGTTAAAGCGAGTAATCGACACACGATCATAAAACTCGTTTCAAACCACATCTATATAAGGTGAGTCACCCCACTTTTCATTCATTTAACAACATATTTTCTGAAATTTAGAGAGAGAGAATAGAGAGAAGGCAGAGAATTCCGGTGGTGGTGCGCGGTGGTCTGGAGGTGATGTGTGGCGGTCGGGCGGTGGCCGATGGTGGTCCGACGTGGTGGTCTGGTGGCGGTCGAAGTCCGTCTTTTACCCAAAACCATTTTTCAACCTCCCGAACGCAATGGTAAGCTCCGTTTGTCCTAAATTTGAGCTTAAGTTTGTTAAAAACATATTTTAAAATTTGGACATATTGTATTAGTCTTGCATGTCCGCAAAGACCAGCCTATAACAAAAGATCTAACGATCCGATCATCGTTATTTTTATACAAAGGGTTCATAACCCATAGATAATCATTTTGAGCGGTGGAGATGAATATCTGTCACACCCTCAAAATCCACTAACGGAGTTTTACCGTTAGAGGGTGTGAACTAACAGGATCGAAATCATTAGTTATAATCAAACACCATGTTTAAAGTTTTCAAACCAACAAGACATTAAGTTTTAAATAAAATGTGGAAGCGTAAATTGTAAACCAACAAGTTTGCGCCACACAGGACGACTTAAAAACCCAAGTTATTAAGATAAAAATTAAAAGAAGTTTTCAAGCGATGGTGTTTAGCGAATGCATGTTCCTATACCGCGCGCCCGCCTCGGCTACCTGAGAATAACATACTAAAAGTGTCAACACAGGGTTGGTGAGTTCATAAGTTTATATAAATAAAGCATTTGCGTTTGCGTTTGCGTTTTGCATTACCAGATAGTGTTAGATCAATTTATATATCAATAGGTAGCTAACCTATCAACAAGTATTACTAAGTGTTCGACACCGAAGCTGACTGTTTATCAATTGCCTTGCCACCATGTTAACCACGACCATGGTAATGTGTTAGCCAAGATTACAACCACTCGACCTACAGTCGAGTTTAGAGTTGGGTGGGGTTTGTCAAACCCAGTAGTACTACTCAACAGTGACTCGCTATTATCCAAATATTAACCGGTTCGATGTTATGAAGGACTTTAGTTGGTTTGTTTGCCACTTAGCCTTACAAGTGATATATAAAAACTAACAAAATCTACAGCGTTGGAGTATGTTATCTCCCCCAAATAAAAGCGTTTAAAAGAGTAAAATAGGGGACGTGAAACTCACTGTTTGCGAAGATAACCAAAAGATCCGAGAAAAGGTGTGCGTCACAGAAAATCCTCACTAGTGTTCTAAAAACAAAACGAGATTTTCTAAGTATTTAAACTACGAGTGAGTCCCTAGACTCGACACATACAACTTATGCATGAGATGCGTTTTGTGTTTCGTTTGTGAAATAAGTGCGACTCGACAACCACGTTGGTGATACGTTACATGTGTGAACAACTACTTAAGTGTCAAGTATTAACATTGTACATTACTAGCAATTATTCCCCACAAGTGCAATTTAGTCAAAAACATAGCAATTATCTATCAACAAGCACGTTTCATGTATTTTCACATAGCTCAGCAGCTAGTTATCAAGACAGATTTCTACTTGGAAAGATTACTCTATTCAACAGATCATAACATATCAATTAATTAACCAAAAATCGTCACAAAAGAACACATGAGTTAGGTTTCCTGAAATATTTTTATTGTATTTTTATTCCACATAGTTTTCTCACAATGATCAAAACATTACAGTAAACTCACAGCAGCCAAAATCATGCGCAACAGAATGTTATTTGTTATTCCCGTTAAATGGTAATTCCAATCAATGAAAGACCAATTGGGTTAGCTTCTTAACCCAAAATGTTAACTTCCAAAAGTGGAACCAACCCATTTGGTCTTGTAGTTTATGAGATATGATAATTTCAAAACAGCCTAACAGCAGACCCCACAATTCAGACTTGCACTACAGTTTTGTAAAATAATAGAAGTTAACTTTTACACATCCAAAAATTACAAATTTGGACTCTTTAGAAACTAGACTCAACCTAGTACACTGTAGTATTAATAATTTCGACCAATTACCACATTAACATCCAGTTACAGTCGTCTAAACATCAATTCAATGATCTGTCCGGTACCAGTTTACATCAAAACTCAACATAACAACAATCTATAAACCATAACTCATGCATATATCACTCTAGACACAAGATTTACCAACCATGCATATCAATTTCACGTTACACACATAGTTAGGGTTTTACTTGAAAGTTCAATTTCAAAGAACAAGTAATTAACAAGCAACAATAACTCAACTAGTTATCAATTCACTAGCAATTCATCATCAAACATACAATCAAACCCTAACTCATCTTAATCATCACTTTCAAGAATTAGGGTTTTGATTAACCCATTCAATATCAAAATTAAACACATAGAATGCATAGAGAAGTTGTTAATTACCTATCTAGCACCTTAATTCCTTTGATGAAGCTTGGAAAAATACTCGTGTGTGTGTGTTCTTGCTTTCGGCCGTCCAAAGGGAGAGGGAGAGGGGAGCCGATCGATTAAGGGGGGAGGGGAGGGAGTTTAGGGTTTTATTAATATTATAATATTAAGTATGTTTCACAAAGGCCCCTCTACTTTTAGTTATTCAATTTCTAGTGTAAACAATAACTCTTGTCTCTTGTGTTTAGTATTACACATAACTTATCAAGTAACATATAGATTAACACATAATTATCAAGTATTTGTTGTTTTGATATTTGCCGTTTGTTCACCAATGGTTTGAGTCGAATCGTGTGCGTTTCGGTGCAATCCCGAAAGACTACATGTGTAGTGATTGTCAAGCGTCATTTAAAACCCTAGTTTAAATGTAAAGAGATGTGCGTTATAGTTCAAGTGATCTTAAGTTTGAATTGACGGAGTTCGGATTAACGGAGTTAACCTGAAATTGACGAGTGTCACTTCATTCCCATGTTGAAAGAATTTTCGTCCCGAAAATTTGAGTCAAGTCGCGATGGGTGTCTGAAAAAGGCAAAAATTTTCAGTTTGTCATATCATCCCCTAGTGGAAAGAAATTTCATCCCGAAATTTAATTCATACCTCCGGTGATTTCTGACGGTTTGTCGGATTTCGCGGTTTTCGGTGTTTGGCTAGCCCTTCAAAAAGGTGAGGATACCTTTTCATCATTTGATCCTCGCGTTCCCACGTGAACTCTGGTCCACGTCTCGAGTTCCAACGGATTTTGACGATGGGAATCTTGCTGTGCTTGAGTGTTTTGGTTTCCCAATCTAAAACTTCGACTGGTTCTTCGATGAAGCGTAGCTGTTCATCAACTTGCAACTCGCCCAAAGGAACTTCTTGTGTTTCGTCAGAAAGGTATTTCTTCAAGTTGGATACATGGAAAACGTTATGTACGCCACTG
This sequence comes from Bidens hawaiensis, assembly GCF_021521415.1. Classification (NCBI taxonomy): domain Eukaryota; kingdom Viridiplantae; phylum Streptophyta; class Magnoliopsida; order Asterales; family Asteraceae; genus Bidens; species Bidens hawaiensis. Next base: position 46,519 of record NW_027501271.1, on the reverse strand, counting down.
AGTTCTGTTGGTAAATCCAGTCGGTATGCTACCGGACCAATGCGCTCAGTTATCTGGTAGGGGCCAACGTATCGTGGATTGAGTTTGTTTCGCCTTCCGAAGCGAACTACACCTATCCAAGGTGAGACTTTGAGTAAAACTTGGTCGTTTACTTGAAATTCAAGAGGCTTTCGGCGCTTGTCGGCGCAACTGTTTTGGCTTACGATTTACGCTTCCGCATTTTTACTTAAGACTTGATATCTTGGTTGTTTGAAAACATTATTTATGGTGTTTGATTATAACTAATGATTCCGATCCTGTTAGTTCACACCCGTTGACGGTAAAACTCAGTTAGTGGATTTTGAGGGTGTGACACTGTAGTATTAATAATTTCGACCAATTACCACATTAACATCCAGTTACAGTCGTCTAAACATCAATTCAATGATCTGTCCGGTACCAGTTTACATCAAAACTCAACATAACAACAATCTATAAACCATAACTCATGCATATATCACTCTAGACACAAGATTTACCAACCATGCATATCAATTTCACGTTACACACATAGTTAGGGTTTTACTTGAAAGTTCAATTTCACAGAACAAGTAATTAACAAGCAACAATAACTCAACTAGTTATCAATTCACTAGCAATTCATCATCAAACATACAATCAAACCCTAACTCATCTTAATCATCACTTTCAAGAATTAGGGTTTTGATTAACCCATTCAATATCAAAATTAAACACATAGAATGCATAGAGAAGTTGTTAATTACCTATCTAGCACCTTAATTCCTTTGATGAAGCTTGGAAAAATACTCGTGTGTGTGTTCTTGCTTTCGGCCTTCCAAAGGGAGAGGGAGAGGGGAGCCGATCGATTAAGGGGGAGGGGAGGGAGTTTAGGGTTTTATTAATATTATAATATTAAGTATGTTTCACAAAGGCCCCTCTACTTTTAGTTATTCAATTTCTAGTGTAAACAATAACTCTTGTCTCTTGTGTTTAGTATTACACATAACTTATCAAGTAACATATAGATTAACACATAATTATCAAGTATTTGTTGTTTTGATATTTGTCGTTTGTTCACCAATGGTTTGAGTCGAATCGTGTGCGTCTCAGTGCAATCCCGAAAGACTACATGTGTAGTGATTGTCAAGCATCATTTAAAATCCTAGTTTAAATGTAAAGAGATGTGCGTTATAGTTCAAGTGATCTTAAGTTTGAATTGACGGAGTTCGGATTAACGGAGTTAACCTGAAATTGACGAGTGTCACAATATCGAAATTGTTTAAGTTGGTTTTCTAAACCAGTTTTTGTTTAGCTCGTCGTCGGATTTTGGAAGCGCGGCTTTAAAGAAATGCATATTCCTGGATATCTGACCGTCGGATCGAGCTGAAATGTTCGGTGAATCTTCCTAACATACAAATATTTGATTCCACCAAAGGAATCGATGATCAGATGTCTGGATGGTGAGTTGTAAGCTCCGTAATTTACTTGTCAGATTCTTGAACGAAACAGTTTCTTAAAACGAGTTGCATGTAGGTATTGAGGTGCCGTACGGACGATCCGAGACCGGAGAAACGTTCGTGGTGCACAAACAAACGCGTTGGTATATCCGGATCGCATTGCATGCGGGTTTTGAGCGGATTTATAGACTCGAACCGTACGCGATGAGGTATATCTTTAAGTGTTGAAAAAGATAGATAACAAGATATTAGTAAAAATATTGTTATCGGAAATAACTTTGAAAAAATGTTGTTAATAATTATTTAGAAAACTGCTAGATAATATTGAGTGATAAAAATAGCACAATCGAGACTTGGACAAATTCGTGTTTGTATATATACCCGATATTTTGACTGAAATAGTTAATCCGGATAGTGACCACCATTAATATTAAAAATAAATATATTTTTAGACAGTGTAAACTTTTATATAAAATATGAAGACAAAGTTTTTATATTAAGTATATTAATATACGCGATTCGGTATACATAATAATAACGATTATATTATGTTTTGTTAAAAAAAGTGGTATATAATATATTTGTCAGAATTCAAACGCGCGTCTATTAATAAAACAATATTAAATTTTAAAATAAGTATATATACTTTTTATTAAATAACGTCCAAGTTTAGTTTCGAAAACATATATTAGTTTTACAACGATTCTTTGAAACTATGTTGTTCCAATATATTTATAAGATATTTTAAAACGTTCGATTTAGTTATGATTTTTCCTAAACAATAAAAGTTTGTAATTTAATTATTAGAATTATCATAAAGAAGACACGTGAGGATAAATAAATTAAGTTAGGATAAGATTCCATTTGTATCTATGTTTATGTGTTAATATCCGGTTATCATTTGCATGAATGTTAGTAAGATCTTGACGTTGATTGGCATATTATCACAATTGAATGTTATTTGAGCTGACACAAATGTGAGTTTTCTCGTAAATCCCCTCGTTTTATTGATTTAAAAATGTTTTTTTGGGAAAAGGTATGTAAAGAAATGACAATATATTTTATAAATTGTGTTAAATAGAATGAGTCATTATGAAAGAAAAAACTGTTAACCTAGAGAGAAATGGCCTAAATATATTGGTAAAATATATCGGGGCGACGCCCCCCACTCTTCCAGTCGCGCTCTGGTTGAAAAGGTGGGAGTATTTTGATTTTGGTATGTTGATGGTTTATCATATTGATGATACATGTGTTGTACTGTTTGCTCGTTTACAACTAACATGTTTTGTTTAAGAAATATATAGCTATGTTTGGAAAAGAATGGTGAATAATGAAATTTATCATTGATAAGAATGTTGAATAAATGGGAGTAAAGTCGAGAACTGTTACATTCCGGTTTTTAAATTGAGAAACTCACAAACATTCGTGTTGACAAAATTATTTTTAACATACATTTCAGGTAAATGAAGAAAATGGATGATTCTTGAAGGACTTGGGAAAATGGTGTTGTGCGTTTGAATGAACGATAGTTGGACTTGTAATTTAAAATAAAGCTGTGCATGTTTGACACGTGTAAAACTCTGATATATAATAAAGTCCAACTTATGGTACATTATTTTTGATCATGATTGGCTGAACAGCGTCTGTCGCCTCCCAAATTAACTAAATTAAGTCTCCCGTTGCCAAGTTAACGATTTTGGAGTGTGACACTTGATGAGCCGTTTTTTATTTCTAGGTAAAACTTAATTTTAGATTTTTCCGTTAACTTGGTATTAAAGCTAATTGCAAAAGTGAATATTGTTTGCGGTAGGCGTGCAAATTCTTGGATGATAATTGGATTTAAAAGTTTCTTAGTGGTTGTGGCACAAAAACTCATCACGAGATTCGATAACAATGTCACTCATAGTTATAAAATGCGATAAGCGCTCGAAAGCGTTGAGGCTTTGTCAAGCACACATAATAAAAGCGTAAAAAAAGCCAGATTTAAAAGAAACGCACATTAAAAAAATAAAATTTTAACTAAAGTAAAACATCTTAATAAGAAAGCAAACATTAATTATTGAAACATTTCTTAGAAAAACCAAAAATCATAACATGAAATACCAAGTATATCTTAAATATACATTTTCATGATAAGATTTACGAAGTTATATGTATTAAATATACATTTATGTGACTTTAGACCTGCTGGACCATCTTTTTAAGTTATATTTTTGTAATTTCACTATTTTGATCCTCTAGAGGCGGCATAAACTAATCAAATTATAAATATATAGATCCAAGTTGTTAGCTCTAATAACATCCTATAATCAAGAAGCTCTGAAAGGAATTAATTATACAGATTATGCGACCCTTAAGTAGTGGGAATTTTAGGTTTTACTTGAGAATAGGAACATGTGTGATAAATGTCATTTAATATGCATGGGTAACCAAGTCAGCGCTTTTAATATCGGATGCATTGAAATCGCAGTAAATACGCTTCGCCTAATAGATGCGCTTAAGCGCCTTAAGCGGTCGGTTTTGATAACTATGATTTCACTAGGTTAGTATGTTAATATTATAATCAGGAAGAACAAAGACTCGGGTCTATACTTTTAACTTTTTGTTAATTGTATCAGAGACAATCAATGATATTAAAGTTTGCCATCCTAAAAACAAATGATTTTTACCTATGTGTTCAAAACGGACTAATTTTAATTATTGATTATCTATTTGATTATCTATACCTATATTAATGCTTGTGATTGAAAAAACAGTAAAAAAAAAAGTTTTGTTGTTTTATTATTTTTCAAATGTTGTGAAAGTTTAAATTTAGTAAATACTTATGAGGTAGAGGTCAAAGTCTACACTTTAAATAACGGGAATATACAAATCAAAATGGAATTTTGTATTCATTTGGTTTTTGTAAATACCACTAGCATCAATGCCTTTAAATATATTTTTTCTTTTTGTATTATTGTACGCGCTCACTTTGACATTAAAGTTTAATTACTTGTTCTATTTGCAAGGATATATAGGTCACAATTGAAAATTTGGTGGCATGATGCTCGAGATGGTCGTACAGGCTGGAGACGGTAGGCCAAATAATACTTTATTTGTGTTCATTCGTTTAACTTTAATCGAATACATGATAAAAACATGAATAACTAAACGAGCGGTTTTTTGAATTCGTGTTTCATTTCTTAATAAAGTTGATGTGTTGGTGATGTTTATGTTTGTTTATTAGTAGAATAAACCAACATATTTTGTTGATAGAGGGATGCAGATTGACGAGTCTCGAGGTCATGGGTCAATAGGGTACCATTTAAATGTAAACTAGAACTAGACCTACCGCAGTGGTGGCGGGGGCATGAAAACAGTGAAAAAAATAGTCTAATTTAAATTTGCGATAGTCAAGTTGGAAATTTTTGGAAGCCAAATGGGCATCTCAGAAGTGGTTAAACTGAACCATAGAAATTCAATAAAACCGACTTCAAATTATTAAAAATAAGTTGTTTTAACCGGTCCAACCAACCCGATTGCAACCCTCTTATAAATAACTAGTATTTACCTTCCATCTTTTTACAAATTTCACAAATTAGTCATACAAATTTAATGAAGCTCCACTTTAACCGAATTCTATACCAATAACTTGCAACATATTCTAATATCATAATTGAGAGAATTCTAGGAAACCAATTGGAATCAATAACATATACCCGAGCTCGTTTACAGTTCACAATGAAGGGTTATAGTAGGTATTACTTTACTATCAAATTTATCTACACAGAAGCAAACTCACCCAATATACATATATATAGGGGATGGATCTTGCGAGAAGTGAAAGTAACACCTTCACTTCTCGCTGTAAAAAAACTTCTGAAATGATCCAATACCTATATATATATATAGGTAAATGATCCAATATCTGTATAGAATATGGTTCAAATAAAAAGAAAGAGTTTCCTAAGAATGGTAAGAACCAACAGATTTTTGACAAGTGGCATTACAATATATGGTGAAATAACAATTCTAAAAACTATGTCGGTTATAGTGGTGAATGAGTAATTATAGAAAACTATGTCGGTTTTTGGTAATTTTAAATCTCAACCATTGATTAGCATGATCTAATGGCTATGATTTATTCCTAGTATTCCTAGGAAACTACTTCTTTTTAATATAACCCTCCCATATATATATAGCGTTTAAACTACTTCTTTTTAATATAACCCTCCCATATGATTTAATATAACCCTCCCATATATATTCCTAGCATGATATGTGTTCGATGCTGTGTGTTATTTTGTGGAAGTCTAGAGATCTATATTTTGCATATATATATATATATATATATATATATATAGCGTTTAAACAAAGTTCGGGAAAAAAATGATCGGTTGATGTCGGTCTTGTAAAAATATTGGTTTGTTATTATCTATAATACTAATAATAGGATTCAAAATAATTAATATATTATTATATGAAAAAAAAGGATTTATAAGAATAAAAGAAGCCATAACAGCTTTGGGGAGGCTCGAACATGCGCACCAAGCCACCGAGCGTCTTAAACAAACACACATCGGCCATGCGCGCTGATTTGTTGGTTGTTTATATGGCAGGTTCGTTTGAAAATAAACAGGTAGACAAAGCAATCAATATAGAACAAACCCTAGAATATACAATCGATCAATCCGCTTATCTTTCATCAATTTAAGTTTTGGGTTAATGAAATTGAATCAAAATCGAACCTGATGATGTAATTTATTACCTTATATGATGATTAAACGATGTCCAATTTACAAGAACAGTAGCCGGCCACGAATGATGACGAACAAGGTACAACACGATCGATAAAATCAAATTAGTTATAGGGGTTTTATCTGCGATGTGATGATAATTGTACAGACGGATCCAATTGAATTATAATGAAGCTTTAGGGTATATTACGAATTGGGTTAAGGACGACTTCAATAATATGGCAATACGAATCAAATATGATTTATGTTTCCTAATAGAATAGTCGGTGATGTTGATTAAGGTAAGAAGATTAATTTACATATATCAATTCCATGTTAGACGCGAAGATTAAGGCGCTAGGTACGTAAACGGGTCACGGGTAGGGTTATCGGATCATGAATACGGTTAGGGGATGGGTTATTGGGTTAAAGGGTTACAATATAATATATATTGCATTTTAGTCCTTATAGATTAGAGATTGAAACATTTAGGGGTAAAGGTATAGATAAAAGTACAAAATGCATATCCTTGATAGTTATTTATATATATATTTTAATATTAAATAAATATGATAAGAATTAATAATAAAATAATAATTATTCCATAAACACGATACTTTATTGGTGAATTTTATTGAACATAAAACGGGTTGGGTTTAAATAAAAATATTAAGTCCAAGTTGTTACAATGAGCTTGGTCTTACTTCACTGTCGAGAAACGAAAGAAGATTTCCATCCCCAAATTTAACTCAGACATAACTCCCTTCTTTTTGGGTGTGAAGCAGTGTCAAACCAAAATACCCAACAAGCATTAGCTCTCCGTGGAAAGGAGGTGATCCAGCCATATATATATATATATATATATATATATATATATATATATATATATATATATATATATATATTAATCAGAAACCCGCACGATACAACGGCAACAACAAGTTAAAACACAACAGTTGTTTCTATTGGTCTGTATCGCAGCAATTCCTTATGCTATTGGTTTAGATCTTCATATATTTAAAATGCAGTCTTCCAATTAAATTCGTAGAAACATACTTGCAACACGTTTTTCCATAGGATTAGCAATAATCTTATATACCATTGCATAAAAGTTAATAGATTTAATTTTTTGCCTTATGTGACAATTTTTTCCTCTTTGGGAAACTTTAAATGAGTTCTCACTAAGGGGAATTAACAAGCTAGATTAAAAATATAGACATCAATAAATATACAAAAAAACACTTATTTACAATGAAGTGAATAACCTTTCTACAACACACATGGGTTAATCTGAATAGAAAGGGGGCACCCTACAAGCATCTCATACATATAAGCCTCAAGACACCACATCATGGAAGAAAATAACATTCAATTAATCCCTTAGATAAACATTTATTTATACAAAATAATTGTTTTGTTAAATCTGAAACGCAGACAACCAAAATCGCGTCTTTGAATTTTGATACCGAACCAGAAATATGTCTTCAAACCAGAATTACCGAATTCAGGAGCAAAGTTAATACTAAACAATAAAAGCGTCTTTAAATTTGGCCTGCACTTATTATCTGAAACATGTAGAAACTTCAACAAAGTTGCGCCTAAACACTTTTTAATCTGCAGAAATTAAAAAAACTAAATCAAAAGCTAACCCATTTGCAACCGTTACAATGTACTTTTTACTATTTTATAATCAAAATTACAACCGTAACCAAAATACCCCTGGTTGCTATTCAACTAATCTCTTGAAATAATGTTATATTTAGATTGGCCCATTACCAAAATTTGACCAAAATACACAAAGGGATCAGTAATTTGCAAAAGACCTTTGCACAACCAACAGTTTGCCAACTATGAAACTGTGGTATCATTAGAACAAATAATATCCTCGAAACAGAAAATGATCAGAAACTGAATATGAATTCTGACCCATATATGTTGTAGTTATCAAGTGACCCGTTTAAACTATCCCGAAACTTGTTGCTAAACTCGTGAAAGCAGGTTTGCCACTCCTTTCAACAAGAAAATATTTGTGTTAATGTTCGTTCGTCTAAATATTGAAAATGTCTGGGTTTGTTTATGTTCGTTCGTATAAAACCTAAAAATTATAAACGAACTTAAATGAACGTTGAGAACAAAACTTACTTTTATTGCTGCAAAAAGTAATCTATGAGCCATAAATCCATCCCATCATCTTAATCTATTGCCTGAAAGTGCAAAAACATGGGCATTTTGGTCATTCAAATTTACCACGATTCACATGACATTAGACCGAAGCTCAAACATACCTAAAGAGGTAGCCCTTTATAAACCATTCTTAAATGTGTTTTTTTTAAACGAAGACCTCATTTTCAAACATTTAACTGCTTTAAGAATTCTTTTGCATGTAAGCATTTCATTTTTGTTTGTAGGGGCTGTATGACATCAACTAATGCTTACGAAAGCAAACCATATGTAAAATTAATTTTAATGAGGTTGATTATTAAATTGGTTATAATATAGCAAAATAACAAACAAAAGGTGCACAGAGTAACACAAACACGTAATGAACTGGTGCATCAGCTAATAATTGAAGATCATTGGAAGAATTTTTGTAGTTAGAAGTAAGGTATAAATTAATGATTTTCTAAATAAACAAATATAAATGAATAAATAACAAAGAACCAAAATTAAAAACTCAAAGAGACACATAACTACCTAATTAACTCAATGTCTTTATGATATGAGAAAAGCGTATCCTAATTAACATAATATTCATTATAATATACCTGCATAATTATGGATCATTGTTTGGAATGTGCCCTTGAGTAAAAGAACCTGAAAAATTAACATTATACACAAGGTTAAAACATTAGTGTGTCTCGAAGCTTTACGGGTTGGAACCGTCTCTGTAATGCTTGATATTTTTCAATAAGTTCTATGTAGTTAATGCCAAAAAATAGCGGAAATCGGTCAATGACCGATATCTGAGATATCAGTTATTGCGGTGAGATAGCGGTGTGTGTGTGTGTGTGTATATATATATCACCAAAAGTTATCTAATATTAATACTTAAGTCTTAATACCAAAATCCTAAATGTCAAACAGTTCAAAACACAAAATAACAATATTTTTAATTTAAGACATGATTTAATCAATTAATCGAAAGCTATGAAATCATCCTCCGAGTCCACATCAACCAAATCCTCCAATTGTTGTTCAAGATCATCCACTTCAATTGTAGCATCACCATCATCTATAGCGTGATCTTTTGCTCCTAGTAAGATTTCGGGCTTAGGGTTAAATCAAATGGAATTGGGCTATGGGCCAAAAAAGGCAAGGGTTTGGGCCAAAAAGTTTTAACAAATTTGGGTCAAAAATATTTTACTGATAAACTAGCTGATAAATCCGATATATTGGTAGTCAAATAGCGGCAAAATAGTGGTAAATATCGCCGCAAATATCGGAACCGCTATTTGGACCGCTATTTTACTGAAGGGCCGATAACCGCTATAGCACCGATATTGATATCATAGAATAAGTTACATGCAAATTTCCTCTAAGAAGAATGGGCTTTAATATATTAGCAGCGTCAATAGTTCCTTCTATTAAGGTTGTGAACCTCGCCAAGATTTTGCAGATGAATCAAAGATGACAAATGAATCCTATGATCCTATAACAAAGCAAACAAAAAATTATTTTCTCACTTTAGAACCAAACCTGGGAACAACACAAAAACTATGATGTGTGTGCATATCCTGCAACAAAAATTCCTTCTATAAAATAAATTTTATGGAACTTTAAACCCATTTGCCAATTTCCCTTTCTAAACTTTTTATTTGATCTGTCTGAGATAAAAACCTAACAAAAATATTCAATAAAGTAAACAATTTATAACAAGTAAATATGTTAAATTACAAAATGTTCATATATTTTAGGGAAAATTAACCGTATCATATATAACTCAAATACAAACAATTCACGGTTGCTATCGCAATCGATCTAGACCTAACAAAATTACCTGAACTAAACCTTTGGAGGAGGTGAATGAGCAGGATCAGGTGGTTGTTTCCTTAGTCGTTGATACATATTTGTTGTGAGGAAACTCGATGATCCCAATGCGTATCCATCACATAACACGAAGTACAATATTGACATATGGCCAAATGTATAGATAAACACCGGTTAGAGATTTATCATGACTGAGAGAAACAAATAGCTATAAAGCATAAATAGGGTTCAAACTTAGCGTTACAAATCAACTCACCGGTTAGACTCCAGAATACCGAATGATGAGGCAGCTCAACCTCCCACCACCATCGAACTGTTTAATTCCTCCGACCAGAATTAACAGAGTCGCATATCTGTTGTCCAAACCTTTAACTTTGGAAAGTAAAAGGAACATAACCGGGAAATTAACCAGATTCGTAAAGTTTGGAATTCCTTATTTTATTTCCTTATAATTTTTCATGTTATAACATCTATGAAAATTTTCCTTTAATAAGTTAATAAGCTACGTCTATGAAAATTTTCCATTTACAATATAAGAAATCCCACACACCTTATTACTTTTTAAAAAGTTTATAATTTATAAGTTGGTGAAAATAAACAATCCCAAACACCCCTTAATATGAGGAGGCAACAAAAGATAATCAAGAGATAGAGAGGGTGGCATCGTGGAGAAATAGGCGGTGGGTTTTGAGGAATGAAAGAGTTGCCATGGTTCAAGATATTTCAAACAATTTCAATCCCGCCTGAATATGAGTTTTAACATTTAGGTTAAGGGTAGTGTGGCTTAATCCACCTTCAAGTGATCCAATATATTTACGACACATAGGCGCTGACGTGGCACATGATCAAGCCCCAGAGGGTGTAGTGGTCTAGGTAATCCAGGTCTTGATTGAATTTTTTTTAATACTACTTTTCTAATAAAAATTCATTATTTTACATTGATAATAATTTAAAACATTACATTAGTAATAATATAAAACATTACATTAATAATAATTTAAAATATTACTAGTCTAATACAATATTATCGGGTCTTTTATCACGAGGACGTGGTTGCCATATGCGGGATCGGGGCTAAAATAGTGACGTATCAAATTTTCATTTGCAATATTTCGATCACGAGGACGTGGCTGCCGCAATAATGGGGCTCGGGGGCGTCTTTGATCGTTCAAAAAGTTTAGCGTCATTTGAACCGCTTGACAAATGAGTTCGTCTTCTTCGGAAGAATTGGAAGACGAAGACGATGCCATTTATAAAAATGAAGAGAAATATAGTTTTGGTAGAGGGAAAATGTGGTTTTTTAAGAGAATAAAAGAGAATTGGGTGAGTTTTAAGTAAAATGGAGTGTGTGGATTGCTATTTATAGGTTAAAAAAACTTTTTTTAAAAAAAACTCAAGCCCCAACGGCTCTTTTGAGCACATCCATGTCCCAACGGCTCTTTGAGCCCCATGGTCCGACTCGCCCTAAGCATTTGTGCCACGCTCGTGTGAGGGTGGTAGTGGTGTGCGCGGCTGCCACCTAGATCGCGCCCCACCCTTCGCGCCCCATTACCCTCGGCGTTAGGGTTTTTTTTTATTCAGCAACAAAGGTTGTTCATTGAGTTTAATTATTTGTACAACTCTTAAATTTTCAACATTTTCAATTTTTCTCCCTTATATCTATTATATATATATATATATATAGGTGTGTGTGTGATGGTTCAAGAGAGAAATGAAGTTATAGCGAAAAGTGCGTGAAGTGATCTTACCATTGATTTGGTCAAATCAATGGTTGAAATATATAGTGACAATTGTGTAATAAAGTGGAAAATTTTATTGAAGGTTTTAACGAGGACATAGTTGTCACAATTTGTGTTATGTAACTTATCAAATTTAATTAACACTATAAACTTAATTAGCTTAATTAGTTAATCTTATAGTTACCAAAATTTAATTAAATTAATATATTTTTCAGTTACTTAAACAACAATTAAAAATCACATTTTTGTATAAAAATATATATAACCCTTATGTTGGATTAACTTTGTAGGTGGAGACTAAGATTGTGTAGATACATCTTTTTTATCTTTTTACAAAGATTGTCAACTTAGTTATGCAACAATCAATCTGTATAGGGAAAATTTTAGCTGTTTATGTATATGTATTAAACAATGTTTTTGTTACCTATAGGTTGCTATTATAATTCGTGTAGGTTAGTATGAATCATGTATAGGTTATTTATTACGATCGGTGTGGGTTAATATGAATTATGTACAGGTTATTATTCTGACCGGTTAATAGGAATAATGATTTGTTTATCAAATAATTAGTGATTTGATGATATCCAAAAAAAATTGTTTCTTTATATGAAATCGGTGTGCTGATAATAAACACAAACATGATGAACTAAAAAAGTTGAACACAATGATTTTAACTGTAATGAAAGAATCAATGAGTTTTATTACATTTTGAATACAAACTTTCAAAAAACAAAATATAGTTACGATCCAATAAAGGTGAAATCGGATTCGTTGAATTCAAAATAAATTAAATGTTTTTTATATACAAACTAGTTAAGATAAAAAAAATAGTAATTTAGTGAAATTGGAACTTTCAAAAAATATTAATAGTTATCAAAATAACAAAATTGAAATTACTATTATACCCTTAATTAAATGAGAAAAAGAAAAGAAAAAATCTGGTTGGCTGATTGGACTTCTCGCAATTCTCGCAATAAGGTGACTTCTCGGATGAACTTAAGCATATATATATATATATATATATATATATATATATATATATATATATATATATATATTAATTAACCAGAAATTTTGTTTCATGTATTTTATGCAATTGTTGCGTTTAAAACAAAGCTTAAGGATCAAATATGTCAAAACCAACAATCAGATTTTTTTGTCATGCCGCGTAGCACGACGAACTCAAGAACGTGCAACGGCTTTGTTTAGGTCACGATATGCAGCCAAGATCGTTGTTACAATATCTTAATGCAGGAGATGCGTCACAATAAACTACAAAGTCATCGATTCCATCTGGAAGACTTAATATAGTAGCTTCACATAACTTCTTGTTCTTAACGTTTGGAAGGCTATTTCTTGTTCTTATCCCCAGTCCTACGTTCAATCTTTCTGAGTTAATAAGGTTAAAGGTTGGGCAATACTGGAAAAGTTTTCAATAAATCGTCGGTAATACCCGTCTTATCCCAAAAGTTGGCGAATTTCATTTTGTGATTTAGGTACTTGCCAATTATTAATAGCTTCAATTTTACTGGGGTCTACTTGGATTCCTTGATGATTCACAATGTGTCCTAAAAATTATACTTCTTGCAGCCAGAATTCACATTTGCACAACTTGGCGTATAACTTTTCTTGCCTCAATAATTCCAAGATTACCCGCATAAGGAAAAGAGGTGGCTAATAGAGAGCCATCTAAACGATGGGTGACTTCAGGAGCTGGTGTATCATTTGGAGTTCAGCCTCCAAGGTCGTCTGCTATTCACAGACCGGCGGTGTCGCTTACTACTAGCACCCCGGAACTTACATTGACGACTACACTCACTTCAGATCCTAGGCCTGGTATGATTCCGCAATCTGTTTTATCTACATTGCCAAGGCCTACTACTGCTACATCGGTGGTTTCACCAACACCGACGATGATGCCACCACCGCCTATGGATATTTCATTCATGAGGCTTAATTGTCCTGAAGCACCAGTGCAGCCGGTGCGGTGCCTCCATCATTTCATGCTATGCCTCAGGAGAATCAGACGAACTTGCTCTTGAGTCGGCTTCATCTCTATGAAAATCAGATTGTTGTTGACCATCTGGCTCAAGAGTGTATGCTGGAAAATCAACGAAAACTGATGAGCTATGTCTCCTTCTGTCAAAAGGAGACCAAAGCCCTCCGTGAGATTGTTACGTCTCAGGGGGTGATGATGAAAGAACAAGAGGATATCATTCTGCAGCTTACATGTAAAGATGATGCATTAAAGAAGCTGAAGAATGATGAAGATGATCCTTGTTAGGGCACAAAAATTTGACACTGTGGATACATTATCCTGACATATGTTCTTGGATTAGTTATCCTTAGACAGATCCTGTCAGGATCAGTGGTCCTCAGTACTTGGTATTATTAACAATTGTTTCTTGTGTGTAGGTTGTTATTAAATAAGTATAACGGCTCCAAGACTTATTCCACCGGATATCTCGCTATTGGACTTGTCAAACACGTGGTCAAATGGCTGTAACACGTTTAGTGGGAGAAGTGGCGGATTTATAGGACTTCTTGTTGTGTCACAAATAACTGAGTACTGAGGATATGTTATTCTTGAAGACATTTCTGGATCAATTATCCTTCTGAAGAGTTCCAGAGCTATGTCAGGATCATGGATCCTCGGTATTTGGTGCTGTTAACGGTTGTTTCTTATATGAAGGCTGATATTTATCAAGTGTAACGGCTAGAAGACCTGGTCTACCACCTATTTCGCAGCCTGAGTGATGGAGCACGTGGTCAAAGTTGATGTTACGATTATATTGAAGAGATGGCGGATTTTTAGGGATTATTAGTTAATAATCCTTATTAATCATAACTCCCTTGAGTTATTATCTTATATATATAATGGAGAATGTGATCAGTTAGAAATCACATGTACTAACACACACATTAGAGCAGAACTAAACACTCTCTCTACACACTAGCTTTCATTGTAACCTTGATCATATTCTCCACCACATTTGTAACCACTTTTCGTTTATCAATATAATCGACGGTGATAGTTTTCACCGTCCGAGGGTTTTTTGTGCCGGAGACCACGATAACCATATACTCATCGACCCAAGGTTACCTTGTTGATCATTGACTAAAGTACTTTGACCAAAGATTATCCTATTAATCCTTGTCCGGAGTTATTTTACAAACGATTACCTTGATAAGTTTAGACCGGAGTAAGACTATCTTGGTTAAGGGCTTTTTCCCTCGTGATCAAATCATTTTGTTCACCATTATTACGCTTATACACTCATCATTCCCGTGTTAGCGCCTTACCTCACATAACAGATTTGGATACTTTATCTTTAGCTGATTTTTGTCCAAAACAATTTGGCGCCCACCGTGGGGCAATTGGTGCTATAATCCGTATTATTCTCATCAATATTCATTTTTTCATACCCTATACACTTGCAATGACCTCTCAATCCACCTCTGCATCATCAACTATGCCGTCTTCGGTTTCTCTCTCCTCAAGGACTTTGCCGCCGATGCCTCCGCCAATCACGGGAGCACCAAAGGCTGCTACTTCTGGGAGCAAGACGCAAATACTAGTCTTCCATAGCTCGAGAACAACCGCTGCTACTTCGGCAGTAAACTCTAACAATGGCGTTTCCTCTATGTTTTTGCAGGTGAAAGCATATATGGAACAACAGAACAAGACCAACAAAAGGATCCTGCGTGAGATCGAATACATATGAAAATCCAAGAGGCCAGTAGAGGATCTCACCCCCCTAATGCCTAGGATGCTGGATTTCACCAGTCCAGGATCCCTGGCTCAACTTCCGCAAGGATCATCCATCCTTCAACAAGGATCCATGGGTCCTCAGACTCAAGAATCCTCAATCTTTCAGCAAGGATCATCCATCCTTCAACAAGGATCCATGGGTCCTCAAACTCAAGGATCCTCAATCTTTCAGCAAGGATCATCAATCCTTCAACAAGGATCCATGGGTTCTCAGACTCAAGGATCCTCAGTCTTTCAGCCAGGATCATCCATCATTCAACAAGGATCCATGGGTCCTCAGGTTCAAGGATACTCGTACTTCCAGCGAGGACCAACTAGCTTCAACCATGGGTCGATGGGTTAACCAACGCAAAGTTCCTCGTTGTTCCAAAGGGGATCAGGGATACTTCCGCCAGGGTCCTCCGGGACTCCTTATCAAGGATCCTTCTTTTAGGATCAAGGATCCTTTGGATCCCAACATCAATGATCATCCGAAGTACATGATGGGGACATAATCCCCATGCAAACCATAGCTTCTGGAGGACCCACTTTGATTGCTGATTCCTCTTATCCCAGATACTCGTCTGGAATGCCAAACTTCACCCAGCAGAGATGTAACTGGTACGATCCTATATCTTTAGATACTAACCATGTTCCCATGCAGGATTCAGGTATCAACCAGGCCATGGCCAAGGAGTTACAGAAACTAAAGGATATGATATCTAGTGTCCCGGGATTGATACGTCCAATTCCTGAGATACCAGAGGGAAGTCACAAATTATCCAGATTCACTCCGCCCATTTGTGATGCTGAAATCCCGAAGCGGTTCCAAACTCCCAACATGAAGACGTATGATGGTAGCACCGATCCAGAGGAACATGTTGCCCAGTATAGGGAAAGGATGGAAATCAATCCTGTTCCTGAAAGACTCAAGGAGGCTTGCCTTTGCAAAGGATTTGGAGCCACACTAACGGGAGCTACACTAAAATGGCTGCTAAGTCTCCCCCCTTTCTCGGTTACATCTTTCTCTCATTTAGTTAATTTGTTTAACACTCAATTTTCCTGTAGTTGGAAATTTGAAAGGTTAACTAGTGATTTATATCGTGTTGTTCAACCTAGTGATGAGTCCTTTAGGGATTTCGTTACCAGGTTCGGCAAGGAAGCTCTAGAAATCCCAAACCTTGATATGACTACTGCTGTTGAAGCATTCAAGATGGGAATTCAGAAGAGCTCCCCCTTTTATGATGATTTAGTGATGACTCCGTGCAGGACATTAGATGAAGTCAGAAACAGGGCATTAAGATACATCCGGTTAGAGGAAGATAAGAAGATCTAGGATCGTGTCGGGGGACAAACGAAACAAGAAACTCCCAAAAAGAACAAAGGATCATGGAATAGGAACAACAATTCGAAGCCGTACGCCAAGTTCAACAATCAGAATGTACGGTCAGTTGAAGAAAGAGATGACGATGAAGACTATCCTTGCATCAGCGACTATTGTTTCTCTGTGATACTTATGGCTTGATCTGTGCCATAAAGTATCAGGGGGAAAAAGCAAGGTGGCCCCGAAAGAATGAGAAGGTTGTCGGCTTCAAGGACAAGTCTAAGTGGTGCGCCTTCCACGAAGATTTTGGCCACTCGACAGACGAGTGCATTGGCTTAAGGAAGGAAATTGGATACCTCCTGAGCAAGGGTCACTTCAAAGAACTCTTGGGAAGGAAGAAATCCAAGATCCAGGATCCTGAAGATCTTCCATAGAAAGCAACACCACCACCGCCAGATGCTCATGTGATCAACTTTGTCTCCAGAGACTACGAATTATTCAGAGATTCTTGTGCCATAGAAGAAAGCCTCGTGGAAGAATTCGAGTTGGATAATGAGAGAAGACCGCTCATCCCCACTACTCGAGTGACTGATCAGAGAATCTTTTTCAATTCAAGGATCCAGGATCCTCATCAGGACAAGCTGGATGTGCAAGCAATCAATTTCATCTCTGGAGGTTCAGACATATGTGGAACTTCTTTCTCCGCAGCAAAAAAACTTGCCAAAGAGATCAAGATGGATAACGGGGATCGTCCAATAGTGTCAACTACATTAACAGCAGACAAGAGAATCTTCTTCGATGAGGAAGACAAGCTGAACATTCAGGATCCTTATCATGACGGTTTGATTATTACTTTGTGTATCTCTAACCATTATGTACGCAGGATCCTAGTGGATGATGGCAGCTCGGTCAACATTATCCAACATGATGTCCTCAAGAAGATGAACATCCCGGATTCAGAAATCATTCCTAGAACATCGGTGCTAGTCAGTTTCAGTGGTGAAACCAAGAAGACATTGGGGGACATTAACCTCCCAATTTATATCGAAGGGTTAAATTCATACAAAAAATTTTGTGTTATAGATAACCTTTCTTGTTGCAATGTTATTTTAGGTAGGCCTTGGCTCCATGGAATGAAAGCTGTGGCTTCAACTTATCACCAATGCATCAAGCTACCTACTCCTTGGGGAGTTGTGAAGATAGTGGGTGACCAAGCGGAGGCTAAGAACTATTACTCTTCATCAATGAAGCCAACAGCCAAACCAACTATAGCATAGCAACTACAGCAACATCCTAGGGACGTGCTGGAAGCTCGGGAGAAAGACCTTAAAGAAGTATCGTTGGACCCCGAAGATCCAGAAATAAAGGTGTTCCTAGGATCAAGTATCCCCAGTAAGATCGAGGAAGACATAATATCCTTCTTAGGACGAAGAAGATCTACTTTTGCCTTCAAACACTCAGACATGACAGGTATTTCAAAAGAGGTAATCACTCATAAACTCGGCATTGATTTGTCTGTAAAACCCGTCCATCAGAAGCGAAGGAAATTCGCTCCTGAAAGGAGCAAAATCATACAAGAAGAAGTTGAAAAACTTCTTAAGGCCGGTATGATCAGAGAGGTTTAATATCCTCGATGGCTAGCTAATGTGGTCGTTGTTTTAAAAAAGAATGGAAAGTGGAGGGTGTGTGTCGATTTTACGGATTTAAACAAGGCATGCCCCAAGGATCCTTTCCCATTACCACATATAGATGCCATGGTGGACGCGACGGCTGGACATGAAATGCTCACCTTTATGGATGCTTCCTCTGGATTTCAACAAATTCAGATGGAACCATCTGATCAAGAGGATACAACATTCATGACTCCTACCGGCATATACTGTTATACTGCTATGCCGTTTGGACTAAGAAATGCAGGGGCAACATACCAAAGACTGGTCAACATGATGTTCAAGGATCAGTTAGGTAAGACTATGGAGGTCTACATAGACAATATGGTGGTGAAGTCAAAGAAAGCTGAGGATCACCTTAGAGACCTCGAGGAAGCATTCAATATCCTCGACCAATATAACATGAAATTGAATCCGTCAAAATGCCACTTTGGTGTTAAGGCTAGAAAATTTCTGGGATATATGGTGACTAAAAGAGGGATTGAAGCAAGCCCCGAACAGATTGAAGCCATCCTCAACTTGAAATCTCCTGCAAATGCCAAGGACGTCCAAAGGCTCACAGGAAGAATATCTGCTCTTAATAGGTTCATCTCAAAATCATCCGAGAAGTGCAAGGACTTCTATGACATCCTTAGAAATAATAAGAAGTTTGAGTGGACGGAGAAGCATGAAGCTGCACTTATAGCCTTGAAGGATTACTTATCCTCAGCTCCAGCTCTGATGAAGCCCGTGGATGGAGAATCCTTGTATCTATATCTTGCTGTCTTAGGAAATACAGTGAGTGCCGTCTTGGTAAGGGATCATGAAGGTGAACAACATCCTGTCTACTATGTAAGTAAAAGTCTTCTAGATGCGGAGTCCGGGTATTCTCATTTAGAAAAGCTTATTCTTGCACTTATTATGGCCTCTACTAAACTGAGACATTATTTTGAAACTCATCCTATTATTTTGAGAAATAACTATCCTGTAAAGAATGTTCTTAGAAAACAAGAATTGTCAGGTAGAATGGCTAAGTGGGCTGTAAAATTAAGTGCATATGATATCCAGTACGAGCAAAGAACAGCAATCAAGTCTCAAGCACTAGCGGACTTTGTGGCTGATTTCACTAGTGATCTACAAAAAGAAGCTGACTTGGAAGTCCAACAGCTGGAAATGACCAAGGATCCTTGGATACTCTTCACAGATGGAGCATCCAACGTAAGAGGAACATGATTAGGAATCCTACTGAAATCGCCACAGGGGGAGATATTACCCCAGTCCATAGCTTGTGAATTCCAAGCAACAAACAATGAAGCAGAGTACGAGGCTTTAATCGCAGGTTTGCAATTAGCCAAAAGTATGAGGATCAGGTATCTTCAAGTTTATGTAGATTCTTTATTGATAACTAACCACTTTAATGGCTCGTATGCTGTTAAAGGTGGGAAACTAATGAAATATTTAGATGTTTTGAAGGAGTTATCGAAATCCTTCGAAATATTTAGTATTACACAGGTACCGAGGGAAGAAAACGCTGGGGCAGATGCCTTAGCAAACTTAGCCTCATCTCTGAAGATTCCTGAGGATTTGAAAATCCCAATAATCCACATTCCTCGCTAGCAATAGGAGAACAGGAAGTTGGAGAGATAACGAATGATAAAGAAATCGTGCTCTGGAATCCTTTATCCTCAAATAACAAAGGATCATGGATCCATCCTATCAAGAACTATATTCAGACTGGAGAAATTCCAACCATAGAATATCCCAAGTCCTTCAAACTCAAGGTATCCCAATATATTTTGTTAAATGATATGGTATATAGAAAATCTCTTGCAGGTCCATATTTGAGATGCATTGAGGATCCTGAGATCCAAGAAGTACTCAAGGATTTTCATGAAGGAGATTGCGGCAATCACACAGGTGGAAGAGCATTATTTTCCAGAATACTTAGAACTGGATACTTCTGGCCAACAATGAAGAAGGATGCAGTGGAGTATTCAAGGAAATGTGATGCTTGTCAAAGACACGCGAACATCCTTCATCAACCAGCGGAGCCTCTATATCCTATATCCTCCTCATGGCCTTTCATGAAATGGGGTATGGATATTGTACGCAAGCTACCAAAAGCACCAGGTGGAAAGGTCTTTATGCTTGCTATGACTGACTACTTCTCCAAATGGATTGAGGCAGAAGCATTTGTACAAGTTCGAGAAAGGGAAGTAATATCTTTTATTAAACGAAATATTATAACTAGATTTGGTATTCTCGCTGAAATTGTTTGTGACAATGGTTCCCAGTTTATCGGGAATAGAACCACTAACTTTTGTGACAGTTGGGGCATCGAAATGATTACTTCCACTCCGGTTCACCCTCAAGCCAATGGTCAAGCAGAGTCTAGTAACAAGATCATCGTCAACAATCTAAAGAAGAAGTTAGGATCCAAGAAGGGAAAATGAGCCGAAGAACTTCCTTATGTTCTTTGGGCAGACAGAACTACACCAAAAAATGCAATAGGCTAGACACCCTTCTCTTTGGTGTTTGGATCAGAAGCAGTAATTCCCATAGAAATGGTGGTTCCTACTGCAAGAACCAGCATCCGTGATCCTGAAGCCAATGAAGAAATCCTTCTTGAAGACTTGGATACTATAGAAGAACTCAGAGACCTAGCAAAAATCAGAATGGCAGCTTATCAACAAAGGGTAGCTGGGGCATACAACAAAAATATCAGAATCAGAAGGTTTCAAGAAGGAGATCTAGTGTTGAGAAAAGCCTTCCAAAACACGACAAATCCAGCTGATGGGAAGCTAGCGCCCAAGTGGGAAGGACCTTATCAAATTGAGTCGGAAGTAGGAAAGGGGGCATATCATTTACTCACAATGGAAGGGAATAGGTTACCAAGAGCATGGAATGCCATCCACCTCAAGAAATATTTCTTCTGATCAGGATCCATTATCCTAAGAGGATATATTATCCAATAAAGGATTTAGGATCCTTAAATCGGTAACATCTTTCTGATCAATTATTCTACTTGAATTACTGATAATTTAAGGATAATATATTCTTAAACATTTTATTTCTTCCAAGTTTTTAAGTAACAATGCAGATTTCATAAAGAGGTTCAATGTACAAGAGGTTGGCCACCTCTCCTTTACATTCGAGGTATTATCTTATTTCTCTTGGCCTAGCCCACGATTGGATATGACCCCCGATGGTCATATCCCCTACGGTTTAAAGGTTTTCACCTTTCTCACGATCGCCAGTTGCGCACGCTATTCAACATATAGTTCGGGGCAGCGGGACCAGTACACGCTTAGTGGCTGACAATTTCGTTGTCTTCGGCTATATGGAGGATCCTACGAATTATGGTAGACGTACCATACCTCCGGTTTATAACGTTTTCACGTTATCTCACGTTTGGGCTAAATCCCGGTTTGGGCGAGTCCCCAGTTTACATCCGAATCTTTGGGCCAGTCCCCAGTTTGGGCTTGTCCCCAGTTTGTTGGGCTTGTCCCCAGTTTATTTTATGGGCTTGTACCCAGTTGCACAGGCTTTTCCCCAGAATATTTATTAGGCTTGTCTCCAGTTTAATGGGTTTAATCCCAGTTAATAATATGAATTATTTGCAGCAGAATTCCTAAGTTCTTTCTAAAAATCGAGAAGCTAAGGATCCCGGATCCTAAAGTTATTCCTTTAAAGATCATTAAGAGTTCGATACTTCTGGTAACATAGGTCTATTTAGATCTTCTGGTATGATCTTTGCTAATTAACTTATGTTTGATATTTGTTGCATTAATTTGGGTATTTCGGTTTGAAAGGCTATTCACTTAAAGTTATTTGATTACTAAAATCCTTAGCTATTTTCAGGATACTTTATCCTAAAATTTGCCCTTTGAGGGAATTCTCTTATATAAATTTTATCAACTAATTAAGATATTTTATCTTAATATTCATTTAAGGATATCTTATCCGGACTTATTTCCTTAAGGATCTTTTATCCTAAAAATCTTTTACTCAAAATTATTTGCCAAACTATAAACAATGCTAAAATTATATCTAACAAAGTTTTTTGAAAATAAATAACAAGCAAATAGTCAAAAGATTTATTTATTAATTAAAATAAGCCCCGAGGACTTATCCAAAATTCTTAACCCGGACTTCACCATACGAAAGATGGAACATCTACCCGGGTTAAACAAGTATTACTAGCTGTTCATGATTTGCAGGAAGAATAAGAGGTTTCAGATATATAGCTTGAAGGGAAGTTCCCATGGAAACTCCATTGATATGTGACAATTATATCCAGCTTGTCAAATCTCATATGTTTGTGCAGGAGTTTGGATTCAAAGGCAAAATGATAGCTGTGATCTTATCACAACCGCCATTTTGGGGTAATTTTTAGGGTACGGAAATTTGACACTGTGGATACGTTATCTTGACATATGTTCTTGGATTAGTTATCCTTAGACAGATCTTGTCAGGATCAGTGGTCCTCAGTACTTGGTATTATTAACAATTGTTTCTTGTGTGAAGGTTGTTATTTAATAAGTATAACAGCGCCAAGACTTATTCCACCGGATATCTCGCTATTGGACTTGTCAAACACGTGGTCAAATGGCTGTAACACGTTTAGTTGGAGAAGTGGCGGATTTATAGGACTTCTTGTTGTGTCACAAATAACTGAGTACTGAGGATATGTTATTCTTGAAGACATTTCTGGATCAATTATCCTTCTGAAGAGTTCCAGAGCTATGTCAGGATCATGGATCCTCGGTATTTGGTGCTGTTAACGGTTGTTTCTTATATGAAGGCTGATATTTATCAAGTGTAACGGCTAGAAGACCTGGTCTACCACCTATTTCGCAGCCTGAGTGATGGAGCACGTGGTCAAAGTTGATGTTACGATTATATTGAAGAGATGGCGGATTTTTAGGGATTATTAGTTAATAATCCTTATTAATCATAACTCTCTTGAGTTATTATCTTATATATATAATGGAGAATGTGATCAGTTAG
Source organism: Bidens hawaiensis (assembly GCF_021521415.1). Taxonomy (NCBI): domain Eukaryota; kingdom Viridiplantae; phylum Streptophyta; class Magnoliopsida; order Asterales; family Asteraceae; genus Bidens; species Bidens hawaiensis. Next base: position 22,887 of record NW_027501271.1, on the reverse strand, counting down.
AAATCACATGTACTAACACACACATTAGAGCAGAACTAAACACTCTCTCTACACACTAGCTTTCATTGTAACCTTGATCATATTCTCCACCACATTTGTAACCACTTTTCGTTTATCAATATAATCGACGGTGATAGTTTTCACCGTCCGAGGGTTTTTTGTGCCGGAGACCACGATAACCATATACTCATCGACCAAAGATTACCTTATTGATCATTGACTAAAGTACTTCGACCAAAGATTATCCTATTAATCCTTGACCGGAGTTATTTTACAAACGATTACCTTGATAAGTTTTGACTGGAGTAAGACTATCTTGGTTAAGGGATTTTTCCCACGTGATCAAATCATTTTGTTCACCATTATTACGCTTATACACTCATCATTCCCGTGTTAGCACCTTACCTCACATAACAGATTTGAATACTTGATCTTTAGCTGATTTTTGTCCAAAACAATCCTGATGCCTCGGTTGCCGGAGGTAGTGAGCCGAAACCAGCTCATGATTCATCTTCCGGTACATGTACGAGTGAGGCTGGTGATTTGGGAAAACAATTGGTCGTTAATCAGTATTCTACGAATGCTAAACCAATTGAGTCGATAAAGGCTAATACAGTATTATTTGTGGATTATGAATTTGGTGTGGTTATGAGTATCGCCAACATGGATGAGATTGAATAAGGGCAGTTCGTTGATCGGTCCTTAACACGAGAGCAAATTTCTATACTGCTGTGTTTAAATAATGTAGAACTTGATGTGTTAGAGTTTGAGAATGACGTGGAGGTTGAGAATGACGAGGAAGTCTTGAATGATCCAACGATTCCGATGAATACTTCATTTTATGAAGATGAGGATGTCGAGATTGAGGACGTGACGGCTGAGGAATACCCTGATCTATTTCAACAATAAAATGTTGATCAGGGTGCTCCTGTATTTACTGAAGAAAACGTTAAAGCAGCCGAAGATCACTTGGAGAAAGTATCAAAGGGTAAGGGCATTGACACAAGATTTGACTCGAAGCCTAATCCGTTGGTTGATGATATTGTTGAATGGTTCAAGTACCGGAGCAAACGGGCACATAAGATTATTGAGGAGTACAGGTACGTAGATAAAGAAAAAGAGCAAGAGGCCACTGTAGGTGCTAAATCTAATCAAATGACTTCATTCAAATCCGTGTCAAAAGTGCGAGGTGATATTATTTCATGGCTTTACGATTCAGAGTTATAAGGGTTGTATTATTAAATGGGGAACGGCATCCAGTATTATGAAAACATTACTGATGTTCTCTCATTACTGCGTTGGATGTACGAACCATCGCGTGTCGACCTTTCATTAACCGTGGTGGAAATAGTCGAGCAGAATGGTTTCATCAACATTTGCTCTTCGAGGTCAATCATGGGTTTAAGTTCTTTAATCCGCAGATTCCAATACGTAAACGTATTGACGAGATAGATCCAAGAACGGGTTGGAGGAAGCTCGTGCTTAAAGTTAAACCACCTAAGACGATGAAGCGTGTACCAGTCAAGATGCTTCATCAGCATATTTATTTATCATTCAACCGCTGGTATTATGATAATCGTACTGGCAAGGCTGTTATTGTATTGGGAAATGGTTTAAAGACCGAGCTGATTAAGATTATTGATCCTTTGTGGCTCGTGAATTTGAATGAGACTGACAATGACGTGCTATTCAAGAATAAAATATTGATTGAGCGCCGTGAAGATATGAATGAGCGATCCAATTTCAACGTGTTGTTCGTGTGTGCCATGAGTACGAAATCCATAGTTGTAGGGACTGTCAGATGAAGCGCTTCAAATAAGTTAAGGACAAAGAGTTCAAGACGAGAGGGTGTCTGTTAGTGCACGGTTTTGGCGTCTGGAGTATTTGTATTTATCGTCTTTGTATTTGTTATTATTATAATGGAAAAGATATTTATGTTATTAAGTTAGTTCCTTAATGTAAGGCTAGTTCGTTAAGGATGTTTAACGAAGTAGCTAGTTTGTTTTAATGTAACACCCATTCATTAAGGATGTTTAACGAATGGATTTGTAGTTCATTATATATGTTCCCATTCGTCATGGAATGTTAACGAATGAGGCATAACGAATCAAGTGATTCGTTATGTTTCCTTTAGAGTCTGTAATGCTAACGAACTGGACACCAATTCGTTACGGCATGTGTAACGAATTGGGTCCATCGTCTATATATAGAGGGTTAGTCCTCTGCATAATTCAAGTTTTGGATTTAAAGTAACTATACTCTGTCAAAATCCTCTCTCGATCCAAACTTCGTTAATCTATTAATATACACATAATACAACTAATATACTTATAATATAATCATAATTAAGAGTAATCATGAACTAGATCCAATTACGGTTTAGATCTAAGAGATATTCGTTATAGATCTGAGTTATTTCGTTGGTTTAATACTTCTTGCTTAATTTATCCACATCAATTATAGCCATACCATGATCAATAAAATATTTGCATTTGCCACCATACTTATTGTAGAGTTTTTCAATCTTGTCTTGATCAGTTGCTTTCTTCTTCATTCTTTCAAATTCCTCTTTCTTGACACTTTCTATTGTTATTTTATAGGCACTCTCTAGTTCTTCAAATTTCATGTGACTCAGCTGCTTTTCTGAGAAACCATGAAGTCTTAGATAGGAAAGGAACTTTTGAGTGTCCCTGTTTCTCTTTTGCCTCTTCTTTTTCAAATCCTTCACTTCTTCATCTATTAGTTCTTGAAAATCCTCATCAGTCATTGGAGCCAGGGTTTCAAACTTGTATCCACGATTCATTAGTCCAATAATCTTTGGATCTTCCTTCATAGCTTCATCCAACATTATTTGAATGTTTTCCCTATGGGCATCAGTCATATCTGTAACGATTCCGGTAAAATCAGGTATACCCTAACCGGTATATACTATTTATGTGTAATTTAGTAATGAATATATGAATTATAATGCGTTTATACGAGTATGTATGATTCACAGTACGGATTATACTCGATTATGCAGTTAATCGTATTGGAAATACGATTAACCGATTAACGGTTATTGAAGCCCGAACGAATCGAGGATTACATTATAGACGAGATATATGATATTTAGTGATGTTTAGGAAGTATTAAAGCTTCGGGATAAGTGAATTAAAGCACAGAAAAAGAATTTTCGATTTAATGGTACGTCGGTACGTTAAACGAAACCTTTAATACCAAACCGAGCAAGAGACGATCGATCAAGCCGAAAAAGATGCGCAATTATTAATAATATGATGTTTTAAGTTAATAAATGTCATTGTTTAAGTTTTTAAAGTTTTTAAATCGGTTTTATATAAATTTCATTTTTAAGCCGAAAACGACCGTTTTAGCCTCGTTTTAAGCTGAATTAAACATTTAACCGAAAAATGAACTGAACCAGATTATCCAAAACATTATCCGGATTTCCAAAATCCAAATGAGTGGCTAGAAATGGAAAGGTGGGTCCCACCCCACCTCCCCTTTCCCTTGTCCGATCGGCAGCGGCAGGGGTATAACCCCTTGCCCTTATTATTTTTTTTTAAAACAAGCATTTCAACATTCTTCTTCTCCTCTCCACATTATGACCTAAAAACCCAGATTTGTAGCAAGAAAAACGCAAGGTAAATGCATATTGTGAAGGCTAAATCTTAGTTTTAGTTCCATATTTTGAGTTTATAATGCAAAAGATGAGGTTTTATCTTCAAAAGGGGTGAAAACCCGAGCTATAAACCGATTTTGCTTGACCAAGGGATCTATTTATGATATACAAATGATCTTGGTCTAAGAATGAGTTCAAACGAACAAAAAACGAAATTTTACGGTTTAAATCTTTGTTTTTAAATCATAACCGAACCCATGAAAGAAATGGCTTGATTGTGGGTGTAACTTGCTTGGTGTGGTGTTATTGTGCTTGTAGGTGTTGTATCTAGTTGTTAACAAAGGCTAGAAAGCAAGATCTTTGCGATTTGAAGCTAAAAACACAAGGTAGTTCGGTTTTTATATAGTGTATGAGTTTTTGGACAGATTGTGGACGGTTTAGAGTTAGGTCATGAAAGTTTACAGAAGTGTTAAACACATGAAAATATGAGTTCTGTGAAAATTTGGTAATTTTTGGACAAAGGATGAATATTTGGTGAATTTAATGCTCGGTTTTGGCTAAAAATGGTGAAAAATATTTAAATATCATGATAAATTCCAGAAAATTCCAGATAAGCTTTTTATAACATGTAAAAGTCACAAACAAAATTTTAGGTTAGTTGGAGAAGTCTAAGTAGGTTTATCGGTAAAACGAGTTCTAGGGTTTTCTAGCTCGGTTTTAGTGAAAATAGAATGTAAAAAGAGATTTTGGTTCTGGAAAAATTACAGGGGACTATGTGGATGGCAGGGGTCATCCAGGAAAAATTTGGGATTTTTCTAAGGTCGTTTGGTATTTACGACATATTTAGTGTTTAAATGGTGTTTAAAAATAGATAAATAAATTTTAAATATAAAAATTAATTCTGGAAATATATTTATAAAATTCCCCACTGTCAAAAAGTGATTTGTGCAAAATTTCAAGATCCGAGATTAAACGGATAATTATTTGTGCAAAACAAACTTTTAAAGTTTAAAACGCGTAAATCGGTAAAGTTCGCCTAAACGAGCTGACTGGTGTATAAAAACCCTAAAAATGAACTATTTTCATATAACTGAGTTAAACAGGTAAAAAAATAAATCATCCGAAAATAATTCGGAAGATTTGGGTAATTCTATCCGATTTAACAGTTTCCGGTACACTAAAGACGGAAACGGGTCCCGCGGCCAATCGGGGCGTCTAAACCGAGCTCTAATTTCACAAATTTAATTAAATTATCAGTCAACAACTATTTTCGGGTCTTGTGTGACCAAACTCATTTTTTGAAACGTAAAAACGGATAACCGTGCTAGGCACGCAAAACGGGGAAAACGAACTAATAGTAATTTTGACTACTGAACTCTAAACGATATCACAATCTGAGTCCGGAGAAGTGTTTCTCGGTTAACATTGCACCCGGAACGGGTACAGTACTGGGTTAACAGTGTCCCCAGATGTACCGGTTAACACGGTTAAAGTTATATTAATAGTGATTGTATAGTAACGAACTTAGGGATCGTATTACAGATCCGGACTAGTAGCTTACGTACTGTGTTACCTGCTTGCTTGCGATAAGGTGAGTTTCACGAGCCCCTTTTTCTGAATTGTTTTTAAATATTTTCTCGGGGCGGAAATCATGTTACTATTAAAATGTTTAAGTACATACTGAACGCATGGATTTGCGTGTATTTATATATATTTTTTTGTACGGGAATCGTACGAAAATGTACTAAGATGGTGATTGTCTGAGTTGCTAACATTGTAAGGCCCCGCAACACGAGTGATTAGCTAAAAGCCGGTAGAGTGTGAATAGTACTATTGGTCTGACAAACCCAACTGGTCCGGCATGGATTTGCTGATGTTTCCCAGCCAGTTGCACATGTCTATTTTGTTGTTATTTATTTTGCTATGTAATGTTAGGCATAGCGGTTTGGGGCAGGTTCGTGGGCGGTGTATGCCACGGGGTTGTATGTGGATAGTCAGAGGTTTCACTTGTTGGCTCAGCATAATTACATCGCTAATATATGATTATTATAATGATTTGTTACTGTTTATTTAAATTAGTGAAACTTACCAACTATTCGTAGTTGACCCGTTTTCTTTACATGCTTTCTAGGTACCCCCAAACTGGAATAATTGCTACATGCTTGATGATGCGTGCTTTTTGTGGAAGCTTAATGATCTTTTTTGTATTAAATATGTTAATGTACCGTTGGTAAAACTTATGTGCTAACGCCTAGACGGTAACTAAACTCGGAACAATGTAATATGGTGTAAATTAATGTAGTGGTGTTTTCTTTATTAGCAATGCTGTTGATATCAGACGTGTCTGTTGCACCCCGTTTATGTTTCCGCTGCGGTTACGGGGTGTTACAGAACTTGGTATCAGAGCCATTGGTTATAAAGAATTAGGATGTCTTTAAAAGATACCTAAAATATAACCAGTAGCTCAAGTATTATAGGATCTGAATATCAACTAATAATTTATAGTGACGAGATCTGGATGAACTTGGATGGACAAGTGAGTTATTATGGTCCGGAACATAATAACAGACTTGTCCGCACGAGGGAATTCAGGGGAAGTCACGGGGAACATTAATAGGTAAAATCGGCAACATATGTGTAAGTATATGATAATATTTTTTTGTGACAAAGTTGTATAAGTATGTTTATATTAATTATGATTTACATTATGGAAGGAACTATATGTTTGCTAACTTGTGTACAGGTAAGGATGTCGAGATCACGAAGTCTGTCAGTGGAGGAGGACCCGGAGGAGATCAGTTCCGGGAACTCTAGGAGCTTACGCCTAGTACCCAGCACTGAGCCTAGTGAGACTAGCCGTAGGAGTACTAGTCTGTCCTCCCCTACTAGGGTTGCCAGATCCCCCACCCCACCCGCACCACAGGCCACCCCTACCCCTCCCAAACCCGGATCCCGCCTCACGGCGCGGATCAGTGTCCCCTGTGTCCCACCTACCTCTACCCCACCCAGACATACCTTCCACAGGGGCGAGTCCTCCCGCCCCCAGCCCGAGCCTGTGCCTCCACCCGTGTGGGGTACCCCTAGGTCGAGCGTCCCTCCTCCGAGGCTGCATGGCTCCGAGTGCTCACCGAGCAGGTGGTTGAGCACACCATCGCCTTGACGGTGGGGATCCAGAGGAGGAGGCACTTGGCGGACTGCGTACTGGACAGCCAGTATGCGATTGCTCAGCTGAGGAGGGAGGGCGCAAACTCCCAGTGGATGATTGACCGGATGGAGACACGGATCCGGGGTTTGCTGGTGGTGTTGGTGGCGATGGTGGCAGTGTTGGTGTGGTTGGTATACCACCATGCTTAGTTATGTTAGGGTGGTAGTAGTCAGGGTCCGCTTTTTGATACTCTGTGTACGCAGTTAGTGGTGATGCTAATATAGAGTGAATCTTGGGTAGTTATAGTACAGCCACTAGCCCATAGGGGGTCTCTTTTGGGGATGTCATTGTAGATACTTTTGGTGTATCATTCAAGCACTGACCCATAGCGGGTTTTGTCGAAATGATGCCGATGTAGGACCGATGTATAAAAACTTAATCTATGTGATGATGGCATGAATGTAATGTGTACTGATGTTTATGTAATATGTACTGATGTTTATTAATGAATGGAATGTGTGTTGTGTATCGAGATTGGAATTTGTATTAATTATATGTATTTTTCTTAATGTTGTGTAGAATGGCACCAAAACGGTCAGCTCGAATGTCAGAAGTGGATGTGGACCGTCTGATTGCTCGACGGTTAGAGGCGGCGATACCGGATATAGTATCGCGCATCGCCGCCAGTATTAACAATACAACCAATCCAGACCCTGCGAGCAATCAAACGACCACCAATAATGATGGGGAACAAAATGTTAACCTTCCACCGAACGGTAACCCGATTCCGAGTAATGACGCACTGCCTAGGGTGGTCGTTACAGATAGTAATGGCCCTATACCTAGTGTAGAAACGAACCGCACTGAACCGACTCCTGCAACAAAGGGATGTTCAATCAAAGATTTTATGTTGTGCAAGCCCCTAGAATTTAGCGGGTCTGAGGGGCCAAATGGGTTGGTTAAGTGGATTGAGAAAATAGAGTCTGTTGTGAACATCAGCAACTGCCCTGAGGATTACGTTGTTAAGTATGCTACCTGCACGTTCACGGACCATGCCCTGACATGGTGGAACACAATAGTGCAAACTCGCGGTCAGGCAGCGACAAACCGCATGACCTGGGCAGAGCTCAAGGCCCTTGTACTGCAACATTTCTGCCCGAAAAACGAACTGCAGAAGTTAGAAAACGAATTGTGGAACCTGGAGATGCAGGGGGCAGACCACTTGGGTTATACGAACCGATTTAATGAGTTGTCGCGATTGGTGCCATGGTTGGTCACCCCAGAGTCAAAGAGGGTTGAACGTTATATATGGGGACTAACTCCAGTAGTAAGGAGTATAGTCAACTCTGGGGGACACAAGACGTTTGAGAGTGCGGTGACGTAAGCCGGTATCGTCACATACGATTTCGTGAGGAGTGGGTCACTGAAGGTGGCAGGAGAGTCTGCTGGGGGAAAGCGAGGTACGTATGACAATAGGATCCAGGAGAAGCAGCAAAATAAACGTGCTCGGCCCGCTGCCCAGAACTACGCCATGACTAGTTCAGGCGGAAGGCAAGAATCGCAGAAAGGGACGTTCCCTAAGTGTGGAAAATGCGGTTACCAGCATGGTGGCGAGTGCAAGGGGGTAGTGTGCCACCGGTGTGGCAGGACTGGGCACTACGCACCGAGTTGTAGGACAAACCTAAACAATCTGAACCGACAACCGCAACCTATCCGTGCGCAGCCACCTTGGACCCAACCCGCCTGACAACAAAACCCACAAGGAAACCAAATGATGACCACCAGCCGTGCTTGGTTTGAATGCGGCAGCACAGATCACTTCAAGAGATACTGTCCGAAACTGAACCAGGGAGGAAATGGGAGGCAAACCGTGGGTCAGGCATCGTCGTCCAATCCGGCGAGAGGCCGAGCATTTGTGATGGGGGCGAACGAAGCACGCCAGGACCCCAGCGTAGTGACAGGTACATTCCTCGTCTCTGATCATTACGCTTCTGTATTATTTGATACGGGCGCCGATAGAAGTTTTGTCTCCGTTAAGTTCCTATCGATAGCAAACCTTCCGATTAGTGAAACCATAGAACCTTATACCGTAGAGGTCGCTAACGGTAAAACCATGATAGTTAATCAGATAGTTCGGAATTGCCCTTTTATTCTGAACGATCAATCCTTCCTGATTGACTTATTACCGGTAGAATTAGGTAGTTTTGACGTGATAGTGGGAATGGATTGGTTAGCACGTAACAAAGTGGAAATAAACTGTGAAAAGAAAATCGTCAAGATCCGAGTGTCGGATGACGAAGAGGTGTTAGTGCAAGGAGAGAAGTCTGGCACAATGATACCATTTATATCCCACCTCAAGGTGTTAAATTATATACGCCAGGGATGCGTGGCGTATCTAGCGAGCTTGACGGCCACAGATTCTGAGGAAAAACAGGTGGATGATATCCCGGTGGTACGCGAATTTCCACAAGTTTTCCCAGAAGAACTTCCTGGATTACCGCCAACCCGACAGGTCGAATTCAGAATCGATTTAATACCTCAAGCTGGCCCTGTTGCTAAAGCACCCTACCGACTTGCACCGTCCGAGATGCAAGAATTATCCAATCAGTTGCAAGAATTGATGGATAAAGGATTTATACGTCCTAGTCATTCCCCGTGGGGTGCACCTGTATTATTCGTGAAAAAGAAGGACGGGAGCCTTAGAATGTGCATTGATTACAGGGAGTTGAACAAGTTAACAATCAAAAATAGGTACCCTCTTCCCCGAATTGATGATCTGTTTGACCAGCTGCAAGGTGCGAGCTATTTCTCAAAAATCGATCTTAGATCGGGATACCATCAGGTTAGAATTCAGGAAGAAGATATCCCAAAAACCGCATTTCGGACTCGCTACAGCCATTACGAGTTCTTAGTTATGCCTTTCGGACTAACAAATGCGCCGGCAGTGTTCATGGACCTCATGAATCGAGTCTGTAAACCCTACCTCGACAAATTCGTCATCGTGTTTATTGACGATATTTTGATCTACTCGAAAAGTAAAGAAGAGCACGAGCAACACTTAAAAATAATTTTAGAGCTTCTGAATCAGGAGAAGTTGTATGCAAAATTCTCCAAGTGTAACTTCTGGTTACAAGAAGTGCAATTCCTCGGTCACGTTGTAAACCATCAAGGAATACACGTTGATTCGAGTAAGGTTGAAGCAATTAAGAATTGGCAAGCGCCTAAATCGCCAAAGGAAATCCGCCAATTCTTAGGCTTAGCTGGATATTATCGTCGATTTATAGAGAACTTTTCCAGCATCGCCCAACCTTTAACTCTCCTGACTCAAAAGGATCGAAAGTATGAATGGGGAGAAGAGCTGGAAACGGCGTTTCAAACGTTAAAGCAAAAATTGTGCCAAGCGCCGATTTTAAGTCTCCCCGATGGAGACGATGGTTTTGTCGCGTATTGTGACGCATCGCGTAGAGGGTTAGGATGCGTGTTGATGCAGAATAATAAGGTTATAGCCTATGCTTCCCGACAGTTAAAGGTACACGAGAAAAATTACACTACTCATGACTTAGAACTGGGAGCGGCCATCTTCGCTCTTAAAATCTGGAGACATTATCTTTACGGTACGAAGTGCGCCATCTTCACCGATCATAAAAGTTTGCAGCACATATTCGATCAGAAAGAACTGAATATGAGGCAACGAAGATGGGTCGAGTTGTTAAGCGATTATGACTGTGACATCCGTTATCACCCCGGCAAGGCTAACGTCGTAGCTGATGCCTTGAGTAGGAAAGATCGGGTTAAGCCATTGCGAGTGCGAGCGCTGGGGATGATAGTCCAGTCGAACCTTTCGGACCTGATTCGAGTCGCTCAACGTGAGGCGTTGAAAGAGGAACAATTGGAAAAGGAGGGACTTTACGGCAATGAGAAGAATTTCGAATAGCGCGTGGACGAAATTTTCTACTTCAAAAATCGGGTTTGGATCCCGACCCTCCAAGACCTTCGTGAATTAATCATGGACGAAGAGCATAGATCGAAATATTCCATACATCCGGGATCAGATAAGATGTACAAGGATGTGAAGGAGTTCTACTGGTGGCCGGGTATGAAAAAGGATATAGCAACGTATGTCGGTAAGTGTACGACTTGTGCGAGAGTTAAGGCGGAGCACTAAAACCCTCGGGGATGTTACAACAACCGGAAATTCCCGAATGGAAATGGGAGCAAATCACGATGGATTTTGTGACACGTCTCCCTAAGACGTCCCGAGGACATGATGCAATTTGGGTAATCGTGGATCGATTAACCAAATCGGCACATTTTATCCCGATTAGGAATAATTATAACACTGAGAGACTTGCGCAGATTTATATAAATGAAATTGTGTCTCGTCATGGGATACCCATCTCAATCATCTCCGATCGGGATAGCCATTTCACCTCCAATCTTTGGCAAGCTGTGCAAGAAGCGCTGGGAACGCGTATTGATCTAAGCACAGCTTACCACCCTCAGACCGATGGTCAGTCTGAGAGGACCATCCAAACCCTGGAGGATTTGCTTCGTGCATGCGTACTGGATTTTAAGGGAAATTGGGATCAACATCTCCCACTCGTTGAATTTTCCTATAATAACAGTTACCATAGCAGTATAAAGGCAGCGCCTTACGAAGCATTGTATGGTCGGAAGTGCCGATCACCACTCTGCTGGACTGAAGTGGGCGACACTCAGGTTATTAGATCAGACCTGGTCCAGGAAACGACCAGCAAAATCCTTGAAGTTAGGAACAATCTGAAGGCCGCGCGGGATCGGCAGAAGAGTTATGCCGATACCCGTAGAAAACCGTTGTCGTTTGAGAAAGGTGATAAAGTGTATTTGAAGGTATCACCTTGGAAGGGTGTAGTCAGATTTGGAAAGGCGGGGAAGTTAGCCCCGAGATATATTGGACCATTCGATATTACTGCAAAAATCGGTCCCGTAGCATACCGATTAGAACTACCCGATGAACTGAGTGCAGTTCACAACGTGTTTCACGTATAGAACTTGAAAAGATGTCTGGCGGATGAGACATCGGTGTTACCTTTAGAGGGTGTCCAAATAAGTGATAAGCTCAATTTCGTAGAGGAACCCATAGAAATAGTAGACGGGAAAATCAGGCAACTTAGACACCATAAGATTTCGTTGGTCAAAGTTAGATGGAATTCGCAACGAGGCCCAGAATATACATGAGAACGAAAGGACGAATTTCGGAAGAAATACCCCTACCTATTTCCTCAAAAGGAAGTAGTCGACGCGTAAAATTTCGAGGACAAAATTTTTTTTTTACGGGGGGAGAATGTAACGATTCCGGCAAAATCAGGTATACCCTAACCGGTATATACTATTTATGTGTTATTTAATAATGAATATATGAATTATAATGCGTTTATACGAGTATGTATGATTCACAGTACGGATTATACTCGATTATACAGTTAATCGTATTGGAAATACGATTAACCGATTAACGGTTATTGAAGCCCGAACGAATCGAGGATTACATTATAGACGAGATATATAATATTTAGTGATGTTTACGAAGTATTAAAGCTTCGGGATAAGTGAATTAAAGCACAGAAAAAGAATTTTCGATTTAATGGTACGTCGGTACGTTAAACGAAACCTTTAATACCAAACCGAGCAAGAGACGATCGATCAAGCCGAAAAAGATGCGCAATTATTAATAATATGATGTTTTAAGTTAATAAATGTCATGGTTTAAGTTTTTTTAGTTTTTAAATCGGTTTTATATAAATTTCATTTTTTAAGCCGAAAACGACCGTTTTAGCCTCGTTTTAAGCTGAATTAAACATTTAACCGAAAAACGAACTGAGCCAGATTATCCAAAACATTATCCGGATTTCCAAAATCCAAATGAATGGCTAGAAATGGAAAAGTGGGTCCCAACCCCACCTCCCCTTCCCTTGACCGATCGGCAGGGGTATAAACCCCTTGCCTCTTATTATTTTTTTTTTAAACAAGCATTGCAAAATCCTTCTTCCCTCTCCACATTATCACTCAAAAACCCAGATTTGTAGCAAGAAAAACACAAGGTAAATGCATATTGTGATGGCTAAATCTTAGTTTAGTTCCATATTTTGAGTTTATAATGCAAAGATGAGGTTTTATCTTCAAAAGGGGTGAAAACCCGAGCTATAAACCGATTTTGCTTGACCAAGGGATGTATTTATGATATACAAATGATCTTGGTCTAAGAATGAGTTCAAACGAACTAAAAACGAAATTTTACGGTTTAAATCTTTGTTTTTAAATCATAACCGAACCCATGAAAGAAATGGCTTGATTGTGGGTGTAACTTGCTTGGTGTGGTGTTATTGTGCTTTTAGGTGTTGTATCTAGTTGTTAACAAAGGCTAGAAAGCAAGATCTTTGCGATTTGAAGCTAAAAACACAAGGTAGTTCGGTTTTTATATAGTGTATGAGTTTTTGGACAGATTGTGGACGGTTTAGAATTAGGTCATGAAAGTTTACAGAAGTGTTAAATACAAGAAAATATGAGTTCTGTGAAAATTTGGTAATTTTTGGACAAAGGATGAATATTTGGTGATTTTAATGCTCGGTTTTGGCTAAAAATGGTGAAAAATATTTAAATATCATGATAAATTCTGGAAAATTCCAGATAAGCTTTTTATAACATGTAAAAGTCACACACAAAATTTTAGGTTAGTTGGAGAAGTCTAAGTAGGTTTTTCGGTAAAACGAGTTCTAGGGTTTTCTAGCTCGGTTTTAGTGAAAATGGCATGTAAAAAGAGATTTTGGTTCTGGAAAAATTACAGGGGACTATGTGGATGGCAGGGGTCATCCAGGAAAAATTTGGGATTTTTCTAAGGTCGTTTGGTATTTACGACATATTTAGTGTTTAAATGTTGTTTAAAAATAGATAAATAAATTTTAAATATGAAAATTAATTCTGGAAATATATATATAAAATTCCCCACTGTCAAAAAGTGATTTGTGCAAAATTTCAATATCCGAGATTAAACGGATAATTATTTGTGCAAAACAAACTTTTAAAGTTTAAAACGCGTAAATCGGTAAAGTTCGCCTAAACGAGCTGACTGGTGTATAAAAACCCTAAAAATGAACTATTTTCATATAACTGAGGTAAACAGGTAAAAAAATAAATCATCCGAAAATAATTCGGAAGATTTGGGTAATTCTATCCGATTTAACAGTTTCCGGTACACTAAAGACGGAAACGGGTCCCGCGGCCAATCGGGGCGTCTAAACCGAGCTCTAATTTCACAACTTTAATTAAATTATCAGTCAACAACTATTTTCGGGTCGTGTGTGACCAAACTCATTTTTTGAAACGTAAAAACGGATAACCGTGCTAGGCACGCAAAACGGGGAAAACGAACTAATAGTAATTTTGACTACTGAACTCTAAACGATATCACAATCTGAGTCCGGAGAAGTGTTTCTGGGTTAACATTGCCCCCGGAACGGGTACAGTACTGGGTTAACAGTGTCCCCAGATGTACCGGTTAACACGGTTAAAGTTATATTAATAGTGATTGTATAGTAACGAACTTAGGGATCGTATTACAGATCCGGACTAGTAGCTTACGTACTGTGTTACCTGCTTGCTTGCGATAAGGTGAGTTTCACGAGCCCCTTTTTCTGAATTGTTTTTAAATATTTTCTCGGGGCGGAAATCATGTTACTATTAAAATGTTTAAGTACATACTGAACGCACGGATTTGTGTGTATTTATATATATTTTATTGTACGGGAATCGTACGAAAATGTACTAAGATGGTGATTGTCTGAGTTGCTAACATTGTAAGGCCCCGCAACACGAGTGATTAGCTAAAAGTCGGTAGAGTGTGAATAGTACTATTGGTCTGACAAACCCAACTGGTCCGGCATGGATTTGCTGATGTTTCCCAGCCAGTTGCACATGTCTATTTTGTTGTTATTTATTTTGCTATGTAATGTTAGGCATAGCGGTTTGGGGCAGGTTCGTGGGCGGAGTATGCCACGGGGTTGTATGTGTATAGTCAGAGGTTTCACTTGTGGGCTCAGCATAATTACAACGCTAATATATGATTATTATAATGATTTGTCACTGTTTATTTAAATTAGTGAAACTCACCAACTATTCGTAGTTGACCCGTTTTCTTTACATGCTTTCTAGATACCCCCAAACTGGAATAATTGCTACATGCTTGATGATGCGTGCTTTTTGTGGAAGCTTAATGATCTTTTTGTATTAAATATGTTAATGTACTGTTGGTAAAACTTATGTGCTAACGCCTAGACGGTAACTAAACTCGGAACAATGTAATATGGTGTAAATTAATGTAGTGGTGTTTTCTTTATAAGCAATGCTGTTGATATCAGACGTGTCTGTTGCACCCCGTTTATGTTTCCGCTGCGGTTACGGGGTGTTACAATATCTGTTAGAGAATTTTTGTCCATTTCTAGGTCTTGGATTGGTTAAATGGGCTATTATTGTTAGATATGTTGTAAGGAACGTATAAGTTGGTAAACGTATAAGCTTATACGGGCGTATAAGCTTATACGCCACACCCACTTATACGATCAATAGTTTTTTAGTATAAATAGGACACTTTCCTGTCATATTTGTGATTCATTAATAATCCTAGAGGGTCATATCTTGTAATCTTGAGAGCCTTCATGTCCATAACAATAATAATCTTTGTATGAATTGCATGTGTTTATCCCTTTGATTAGTTTTTCCGTCATTAATCATAGTTGAGTAAACATATCGTAACGTCGATCCGTAAAACGACCATATAATATCCACATGGGGGGAATCAGCTGTATCATCATCATCAGCTTCCGAGAGATCCTCAAGAGCATCAATTTTAGGTTCATCAACTTTGGGCAGCTCATCTTCAGCATTAATAGGCTTAACTGATTGCAAAGGCACATCATTTATTGGACTCTTCTTATTCTTAGGAATGGATTCATCATAACTTTTAGGGTTTCTTTCTCAATTCAGCCTCTTCCATCAAAATTCTCTGATCTTCAGTTTCTCTATCAGTTTTTTTTTTTTTTTTGGGTAAAGGGATTCACCCGGTTAAATGCATTCCACACAAACAAAAAGTACAAGTAATATGACAGAGTGCCATATTAGTTCTCATGTATGACATGCCATACAAGAGTAAACAAACCAAAACCACCAAACATTGGTAAACACAGCCAAAGCTTACACAAGAACAATGTAAATAAACAAAACTAAAACAAATCAACCATTATCATCAATCTGGTGATAAACTCCTCGCGGAAAGTGCCAATCCTCGAGAACCCGAAAAACCCGTTCAGAATTCTTGAAGTTTAGAGTCATAAGCTTTAGGCGCGTCCCCCTAATGATTTCGTCCGCAACCATCTTCGGAGTCATGAAAGAGTTCTTGAAAAGCCGGTTGTTTCGCTCCTTCCAGATAACGTAAACCGAAGCCCCAAATAGCAGCCGATTAACAACATTTTCAATAGAGTTGGACATTCCAAATTGAGACACATATTGAAGAATATTCGCCCAACCATTCCTACATCCCTGAAACTTCCCTTTCATTCTTACAATACTCCAAACCTCAGCAGTGAACTTACACTCAAAGAAGAGGTGGTTACGAGAATCCGGCTCTCCATTACAAAGAGGGCAGCAATACAAGTTATAATTTGGATACCCACCAATTTTCCATCCCATAATACGATTCTGCGTGCTCAACCTATCATGAAGCACAATCCACAACATAAAGGAGTGTTTTGGAACACATTGAGAGAACCAAACAACATGCACCCAAGACACCTTATCAGCCGGTCTCCGAATAAGATTCCAAATTCCAGACGCCGAGAAATTCATTGAAGTCCCATTCTCATCCATTACCACGATCTTGTCCCTCTCATCCGGACAAATGCTGACTTCTTTTAGGTTCAAAAGAATTGGATACCTCAAAATCCAATCAGGCGGCCAACCCCAGTCATTATGATGAACAACATCACTGACACAGGTCTCTAAAGACAAGCCAGCACGATGAATAGCTCTAGGGTTAATATATTCAATTAAAGGACAAATCTCATCCCACTTATCATACCAAACTGAAGTAGATCTCCCATTCCCAATTTCATGCCATATAAATTTTCTAATCTGAGGGCGGAACTGAAGAATTTTCCTCCATCCCCACGTACACGAGTTAGGAATCTGCAAGCTCCAAAAATTTCGCCCCTTCATTTTATACTCATAAATCCATTTAACCCACAACGAGTTACGCACATTGATTAAGCTCCAAATATGATAAACCAGCAGAGAGTTATTGACATCCCGTATACGCCGGATACCCAAACCACCTTCACACTTCGGCCGACACACAATATCCCAAGAGACTTTATGCTTTCCCTTATTTTGACCATAATCCCAAAGAAAGTTTTTAATCCGTTTCTCAAGATCAGCAATAAGTCTAGAAGGGAGAGAAAACACAGCAGCCCAATAAATATATAAAGACGAAAGAACAGACCTGACCAGCTGCAATTTACCCGCAAAGGATAAAGTTTTATTCTTCCAATCTCCAATCCGACTATCCATACAATCCAGCAACCTCTTACAATCCCGGTAATTTAACCTCGTGGATATAAGAGGAACCCCCAAGTATTTAACCGGGAGCCTTCCTTCAACAAAGGGCATAATATTCAAAATACCACCTTTAACACGGTCCGGGACATTACAGAAAAACGCGGTACTTTTCGGAACACTCGGAGTAAGCCCGGACATATCTTTGAAATCATTCAGAGCCCCCATAATAATTTTAGCAGAATTCACATCACCACGAGCAAACAGGAACAAATCATCCGCAAAGCAAATGTTGATAATATTTAACTTTTCACAACATCCGCAAAGCAAATTTTAGCAGTTTCTCTATCAGTTAAGAACATAGAGATCATTTCTCTTTGAATCCATTCTCCCACAATTTCATCATGCCTTTTAATAGCTTGTTCGGCAGATTCAACAATCATCAACACTTCATCACTTGATTTGACTTTATTGGTTTCCAAATGTTGTAGTTGTTCATCATTTTCAGTAACAGCTTTTCCTTTCACCCTCCTTTTCTCCTCATCCACAGTTAATGGCTTGGATGGACCAATTTCCTCACCACAGTTAGTTCATCGGGAAAGTTATCAATCTCATCAAATAAGTCTTTCCGCTCCTCATCCACATCCTTGAGCTTTGAAGTCACATCATCATCATTTTCATTCATCTCATCAGTTTTATCTGTCATCACTACAGTTTCTCCTGATACTTCAACCTCCTAAGTACCACTACCCTCCTCAATAATCACATCAGTCTGAGGTTCATTCATTACAACTTCAATCATTATAGGCTCATTCATCACAATATCATTCTCATTTTTAGCTTCATTCACTTCAATCTCAACCCCCTTGTCATCCTCATCTTCAACATTCTTCTTCACCACTTCATCTTTTTCATTTACATCATATTCTTGAACTACCTTTTCTGACACATTTGCCTCATAACCATCAACATCTCTCACTGCCTCATTATCCTCTTCCACATCACTACCATAAAAATCACATAGTTTTTTTTAAAGTATCAATCTCATCCATATTGACCATATGTGGATTCTCCCCCTATTTTAGTGCAGCTGAGGTCTTCTCAACCTCGGTGCCCAGGGTTTGAATCTGTTTTAGAGAATGTGCCACTTGGGATTCAAGATCAGCATTTCTTTTCCTCAGCTCCTCGTTTTCCTCGTTTTAAATTAACATTCTCAATTAAACATCCATATGCCTGTCAAACAATCTGAAATGGGCATCAGGAGATGCAGAGCTGATAGGTGAAATTGATAATGGGTCAGGAACATTAGTTTGAGGTTGGATGGGTTCATGAGGTGGGCTTTCTATAATGTTTGTACTTGTTGATGGTAATGGGTTTATGATTCGGATTATAGGTGTATATGTGTGAAGAATTTCGAAGGTTGGAATATTTGGTTGGTCAGAGGTTTGTGATTGGGTTGAGGATTGGTATGGTGTGTTGGGTTGATTTATTAGATGGGCTGGTACATGTTGAGGAATGTATGGTTCATATATAGGTTGGTCTTGGGTTTGGGTTAAAGATTGGTAGTGTCATAATCTCCAAATCATGATTAATCAGCCACGAGAGTATATCAAATTAAACCTCTGGATTATAATTGCTAGTGGCGGCCAACCTTGCTATCCTCCTGTAAACATTAGGATCTTGTAAAGCATGTGTTGTTCCCAAGGTCGGTAAATCATGGATTACTCTATTGAAAATAATCTTCAAGAATCTGGGATAAACCAAAAATTTATCCGTATCTGCCTTTCTCAAATTTGAAACCATATCTTGAAAAATTAAATGGCTGATTGTAAATGACATCCACAATGGCATTGGCGATATCTCTGCTCATGATAGTCCAGCTACCTTTTCTTGGTGTAAATCCCTGTATGATATGATGAATTAAAAATCTGTATAGATTCGGAAACATGCCCTTCTTGAACTGTCCCTCATGGACATCCCCTTGATAGCCCATCGTTTCCTGAAATATCCTCAACAGTCGATTGGTAGAAAAATGAATTGGGGCATCGACTTCATCATTTAATTTCAAGAAGACTTTAATCAGTTGTTCAGTTATGATCACTTCATGCCCAGCAATGGTAGTCTCATGCCCAGCAAGACTTTAAGCAGAATTTTGACTCAAGCAAGAGTAACATAACCAAGAAGAATCAGAACATAAATGACACAATTAACACAAGCCGACTTAACATAATTTACATTCAAGACAGATTATGCATAGTCTACCCTATCCTAATTATATCATGACATTAGATTATCTAACATATTCAACAATATCAGATAAGCACATAGATATATCATTTCAAATCATATGCAAACACACTTATCAAGAAATTATCAGCATTCACTTAATTAAACCTAAGTATCATAGACACCTAAGTCACACAAATTGTCATTCAAAGTACATATGCAAACACCATTCACTTTAATCAATCATATAATCAAATTTCACTCACAAGACCATAAAAATAAACAGTTAGTACACTGAGCACACATCATTAATCAGATTTCATCAGAGTTGATCATTCCTAAAGCTTTCAGGAGAAAGTGGAATCTAGTTTTATCCAGTGGCTTGGTGAATAAGTCAGCCAAGTTGTCACTAGTATCAACTCTTTTCATTTCAATAAGTCCTTTCTCACTACAATCTCTAATGAAATGATGTCTGATTTTAATGTGCTTGGTCTTAGAGTGTTGTACTGGTTTCCTAACAATGAACAAAGCATCAGTATTGTTAATAAAGATAGGAGTGTTCAAGAAATTCAAACCGTAGTCCAATAGTTGATTTTGAATCCAAAGGACTTGTGCATTTCACGCAGATGCAACAATGTACTCAGCTTTAGCAGTAGAGATTGACACAATAGTTTGCTTCTTGCATTACCATGACACCAGCCTGTCTCCCAGAAAGTTACATCCTCCAGATGTAGACTTCCTACTCATGTTGCAGCCGTCATAGTCACAATCAGTGTAAGCAAGCATATCAAAGGCATGGTTCTTTGGATACCATAT
The DNA here is from genome assembly GCF_021521415.1 of Bidens hawaiensis. Lineage (NCBI taxonomy): Eukaryota > Viridiplantae > Streptophyta > Magnoliopsida > Asterales > Asteraceae > Bidens > Bidens hawaiensis. Next base: position 2,497 of record NW_027501271.1, on the reverse strand, counting down.
CCCTAAATCAGGTTTCCTCTTCAAATATCTAAATATCCTCTTGACAGAAGTCATGTGAGACACCTTTGGACTTGATTGGAATCTTGTACACACACAAACATCAAACATAATGTCTAGACTTAAAGTAGTCAGGTACATTAGAGATCCAAGCTTTGCTCTGTATTCACGTTCATCAACAGGCTCGCCTTTTTCATCAGCAATCATCTTCTCATGGGTGTCCACTGGAGTAGAAGTAGTCTTCAAGTCTTGACATTTGAACTTGTTCAAGATGTCTTGCACATACTTTGATTGGGAAATGAATATACCATCCTTATTTTGTTGAACTTGCAAACCCAGAAAGAAATTCATTTCACCTATGGAGCTCATCCAATACTTGGACTTCATTACTTCTTCAAACTCCAAACACATTTGTTCATTTGTAGACCCAAAGATGATATAATCTACATACATTTGTAGAAGGAGCAAATCTCTTCCTCTTCTCTTATAGAAGAGGGTCTTATCAATGGCTCCCCTTTGGAAACCATTCATAAGAAAGTGGTTTGATAACTCATTATACCAAGCTCTTGGAGCTTGATGTAATCCATATAGAGCTTTATTTAACTTATAGACTCTGTTTGGAAAATTAGGATCCTCAAAACCTTGAGGTTGAGTCACATACACCCCCTCTTCAATTTTTCCATTCAAGAAAGCAGATTTGATATCCAGTTGAAATACTCTTATGTTCTTGGAAGCAGCATAAGCTAAGAAGATTCTGATTGCTTCTAGCCTTGCCACTGGTGCAAATACTTGCTCAAAGTCAATTCCTTCTTCTTGTAAGCATCCTAGTGCAACTAGTCTTGCTTTATTTTTCATTACAATCCCTCTTTCATCCCTTTTGTATCCGAAAACCCATTTGGTTCCAATAGTATACTTACCTCTTGGCTTATCTACAAGTACCCACACTTGCAAATTTCTGAATTGAGCCAACTTCTCTTGCATTGCTTCCACCCAACTATTGTCTTTTTAAGCTTGAAATATGTTCTTGGGTTCAACTTGGGACAGGAAGAAGGAGTACAAACAAATGTTTGTAGATTCAGATGCACTTCTTGTGACTCTTTCATTAATGTTCCAATGATGTTTTCAGGTGGATGATTTCTTTCAACAAAGGAAGTTTGCACAATTAGATCAATAGACATATTAGAATCAAGATTTGTATCATTGAGATCGGGTTCCTCAACAAACTGTAGTTGCATCATTCATTTCAGGTGATTCTTCAACAAACTATTGTGAAGTTGAAGCAACAGTATTTCCAATGTTCAAACTTTGAAACAGGGCTTCAAAATTTGGTTGTCTTTCATCTTTTTATGGATCAAACTGGTCATCAGGTTGCACTTCATTGTTAACAAATTGCTCTTGATCATTTTAGTTGTTAGTTTGCTCATCATCCATGACAGGATTTTCTTGAACATGTGGTTGCTCAAGATTATCATTTTGCTCATCTTCTGACTGATGATCAGAAGCATTCTTATCAAAGGAGTATTTAGCATTCTTGTCAGCAACGTTTGACCACAATTTGTCCAAATTAACCTTCTTTAGGGATTTTTCTTCTTGGATACTTGTTCTATACAAAGATTAATCAAAGTCTTTAGGATAAATCTTGAAAGACTTGATTAACTTCTCAAAATCAAACAACCAGGATGCTCCATCAACATTAAACTGATTTTCATTGAATATTACATCAGAACATTCAATCACACTCAAGTGATCTTTCACATATACTCTATAAGCCTTTGAGTATGTGGTAAAAAAGATGCAATCTAAAGATTTTGATTGAAACTTGTTCAAATAGTCTTTTTTATTCAACAATGAGCATTTACATCCAAAAGGCTTAAGAAACTTGATGTAGGGTTTTCTTTTGACCAAAATCTTATAAGGAGTTTTGTCTTGACTTTTGTTGAGAAGTACCGTGTTGTGAACATAACAAGCAGTGTTTATAGCTTTTGCCCAAAAGGTAACAGGCAAGTAAGCATCTTTTAACATGGTCCTTGCAGCTTCAATGAGTGTTTTGTTTCTTCTTTCTTCTACCCCATTCTGTTCAGGAGTTCTAGGAGCACTGAATTGATGAAGAACTCCTTTTTCTTGACAAAAATCAGGCATAACCCCATTCTTGAAATCAGTCCCATTATCACTTCTCATTACCTTTACCTTCTCATCAAGTTGATTCTCAATTCTTGTCACACATCCTTTAATTAACTCATCAGCTTCATCCTTGGAACTCAAAAAGTAAACCCAAGTGTATCTTGAAAAATCATCAATGATCACTAAATAATATCATCACAGGACCAAAGAGATCCATGTGAAGCATTTCCAGCACGTTCAATTGAATTGATGAGCTTTGTTTTGTGTGACGATTTATGTTGCTTTCCTTTCTGACATGAAATACACTTGCCATCCCACTTGAAGTCTCTTGTGGGTAAGCTAATAACATGCTCACCTTTAACAAGTTTTTTCATATTCT
>NW_027501270.1:0-60737 GCF_021521415.1 Bidens hawaiensis | reverse complement strand
AACACCAAATCGAGCATTTATTTAATTAAAGTACATATAGAGGTAGGGTACCAAAAAGACCCAAACACCCTTAAGTAACACTCGTGGGTCAACCAGAAGTCCCTTAAAAGGCACCCGCAGGGCATATAAACAATCCGCATAAATCACTTGAGGAAGAAACAACCTCAGGGCACATGCGGAAGCATCCTGGCACCCTCAAAAGTCATCCGCAAGAAAGAATACCCTTCCGCGTAAATGACCACGAGGTAATTCTCCGGGACAGCTGTCGATAACTAATTACCTTCTAGAAGATCTGCTAAGATGCTTTCTTGGGCAATATGTGACCCTTCGGCCAATCAGCCAGTAACACCTGGCAAGGCCGTTATAACCATGCACATGGCTAATATTACCCTTTAACCAACATCAGAAGGACGCGTGTCTAGGTTGTTATACATGCACATGCAACGTATAAACTGGACCTATCATATAAGGACACGTGTCCAGGCGGTTATAAGGGCATCTTCTAAAAGGACAGCTGGCCCAATCACTTACCCACACCCTTCGGCTATAAATACCCTCTCGATCATCATGAGGTATTCATTCACTCCCACTGTACTCTCTCAATTTACTTAAGTACTTATCTTCTATAGAACAGTACTTATTCTCACGTCGGAGGGTGGTTACGAGAAGACCCCCCCTCTTGTCCTTCCCGTAACGAGCTCACGGTGTTTGTTTTGCAGGTCTTCGTCACTGGACTTTAGGCAATTGGGTTCATATCGTATTAGCATCTAACCGTATTCTACCTTGTTGACTTATTGGATCTAGGAGCCATCTAAGGGAGTAGATCCGTGTTTCTTCAGTATACAATATCGTTTGTGGTTTAAGATTCAAGTAAATAAAGCATTTAGTTTGATAAATGTCACCCCAAACAAAAGATGGAAAACGGGGTATGAAAGTACTCACATTCAAGTTATAAACTTGATCGGTAAAATAATGGGCAACCGAAAGGATGAGGTTTAACGGGCAAGGTTTAGGTGAAAGGAAGACTTGTATATGAGAGGTTTTCTAAGCAAATCTTAAAATAAAATAAATGAAAATAAATGCAAACAATTTAAAGTTTAAGGTTTAAAAATATAAATATTTAAGAACTTATAAAAATAACCCTTTAAAATGTAAGTTTGCTTGAAACCGAGTTAAACTATCTAACCTTAATGTTTACTCAACCTATGTTAAGTAATAAGGTGGGTTAAATGCAAGAATGAAAGTCCCTTTGGGATAAAGATACTAAAACGGGTTTTAACGAGTGTTTCGGGTTGTTGGTTTGGGTCTTGACAATTGGTCAAACCCAACGTCAACTTTCCAAGATAATGAATGTTATGAGATAAATCAATAAAATTTAATAAGACTTAACCAAGTATGTAGTTCTATTGTTTTATAACTAATAACGTTCGTTAAGCGAGTGTTCGGTTTTGTCGGTCCAAACTTTGTTTTGAGATCAAGTTAGATCCAACATTTCCAAATACTTAAGAAAATAATTAAAATCAGTTTGTAAAGTATTTTTGAAGATTTATACAAGTCTTGATAGCTAAAAATACACTTGTGTGTTTTAAGCAAGTGAAAATCGGTTTAGTTCAGTTTGGTTCGGTTTCCATCTCACAAATAGTTCATTGATAGTTTCCACATGCCCAAGTATCCAATAACTTGTATAATAATTTATAATTGAATAAAATTAAGTTTTACAACCAAAAAGTTAACAATAAAGTCTTTAAACAAGAGTTCAGTTTTGGTTCGGTTTCCATCTCCCAATAAGTTCATAGATGGTTTCCACATGCCCAATATCAAAGAACTTGTAAAAATGATTTTAGAAACTCAAATATAACATTAAATATGTTTAAAAAACTATTTTAACAAAACTAGTAATCAAAAGTTCGGTTTACATTTTAGAGCTATTTACGGTTAACCGAAGCATAGACCCTCAAACTCATAACCATGGAACTTGTAAATAAACTAAAATGAGCAGAAGTTAGCATGGTTAGTAAGCAATAATAAAGTTAGATAAGTATATATATATCAAGAACACGAAGTTCTCTATGAAGCCTTTCCTTACGAGGTCCGAAACCTCATCGACCGGAGCCGAAGAAGTAACTACCAAAGGTAACAAGTGGTCAACATTACGTTGTTCAAGGACAAGGTCATCTCGACGACAAAAATTCATCTTGTTGGGGACTCAAACCAGATGTGGGAGGATATGGCAGCTTCCATCACTCAAGTGGCAAAGGAGACGCTAGGGGTAACGATAGGCAGGACAACTGGGAACAAGGAATCTTGGTGGTGGAATGAGGATGTGCAGAGCAAGATCAAGGATAAGCAACAGATTCATTGGGATATTTTAAGGTGCACAAACTAGGGGGAGCATTGGAGGTTGAGGGAGAAATACAAAAACGCTAGGAGAGAGGCGAAGAAGGCGGTGACAGAGGCAAAAAACACAGCGTATAGACGGATGTATGCACGTCTGGAAATAAAGGAGGGGGAGCATGATGTGTTCAATATTGCTTGATGTGCAAAACGGTCTATTAAAATATAACATAACCTAGACACTCTAGTTTTAAATTTATAAATCTAGACTCTCCAAATGCTAAACCACTAGACAGGCAAGTGTACCTATCGACTGTAGTAAAGCCTAACGAAGTCCGGATATCGAACCCACGAGACACTAGCGACACCTAAACTAGACTCTGGCTAATAACTTAAATAAATTGATTTAATTGATTTTTTGTCTTTTTTTAATTATTAAAATATAAAATAAATAATACTTAAACAAAAACTGACACAAACAAATAGGGTTAAAACTCAAATAGTGGAAACAACTACCTAGGTAAGGAATCCTACTAGTCAACTCGTAAACTCTCAGAATTGGATTTATAATTGGTACCGTATTCTAAAAATATGAAACTTAAGGAATAACTAAAGTACGCTAGATCTCCTCCCGGTCTCTCTAACAATACCCGAGAACCTTAAATATCATGTAAGCTCAACGGTTAAATGTTTCGGATCACCTCCCGGTCTCACTTTACCTAACTATGCTAAGGTACCCAAAGATTAAAGCACCTCCCGGTCTCTCTAATCACAAAACACCCTAAGACGTAAAGAGGTATTCTTATTTAATTCGGTTATAATTCGTATCTGTAAGAATCTAAAGAAATCTAGGGTAACTCACTCCCGTGCAATCACTACCCAAACCCACAAAAGACCAAAACAGACGACACTTAATTACCTCCCGATCTCTCAAGTGACAGAATATAAGGTATCTCTAAACTCTCAATTATCGTTCCTATGAAAAACGTTAACAATAAACCATAAACTAGTTACAAACACACAGTAAGTAACCTAATATGCATCCATACATGAAAGACATTCACAAAGACACATATGGAACAAAAATTGATAATAAATTAATACCAAATACGCATATGCATCACCACCAAATAAAATAAAAACTTTACCAAAACATGAACCAATTAATATATAATCCAAAACTGAAAATAAAACGAGTCTAAAAAGTAATCATCCAAACCCATGCAGTATAACAAGTTTAGCCAACCATAATAATCGATGAAACAAAAATAAAAAATAAAGTGTGGTTCATCGAAAAGAAATAAATATAGTTGAGCTACTAGCCTGGTTAAATTAATTGAGCAGCCTACTAGCTTAATTAATTCACTTTTTGAAGATATGCCGTAAACTTGAGCTGCAAGAGTGCTTGACGTGCCAGCTTGTTTAATTTAATTCTTGGACGTTGAATTTTTTTGACGTGCCAGCGAGCTTGTATTTCTTTTTGTTCCCAGCGCCCAATCAAGGGTGATAACCCCCTGGCTGCGTATCCTCCTTGGTAGGGTTTTTTTTTAATTTATGAGAAAACCTTAAACTTGTGCCATCCTCCACCGCCTATTCTCAAAGGCCTTCTTATTTCATTCTCCTTTACGGTATGGGCTTTTTTGTTTTCTTTATTTCTCTTTAGAAAACACTTTCATATTTAGTCTTTTGTTGGACCCTCGTGAATCTCTCTTGAATATTGCTGTGCAAAATAAATAAACCATTGAAATATATATGATATATATTATTATAATAATAAACTCCAAATAAAAACATCATGCATTGTCACGGTGGATATTAATAATAATAATAATAATAATATCTAACTATACAAAATTTAAATGAATATTTATTCGTTGGATTCAAGTTTAGCAAAGTACTCCAATTTAGTTCGTTGTCTATTGCATAACTTTAAATATAAGTATAAGCAAGTTAGGAGTAATATTAGATAAAAACCATCACAAATTACTAAAAAGTGAAGGGAATATTTATATAATAATAGGTATATTTTAGAGCACATCAAATATCCCCACACTTAAACCTTTTTCGTCCCTGAAAAAGTATTTTGCAATGGAATCATAATTCAAAAACTGATCTTTAAAACATATTGGTTATCTTTTAAGCACAGATAAACACAAAAACCGCGATTGTCGATGTTGTTGTCCACTTAAACCCAGCCACCAGCCTATCAAGCCCTCAATTGCATTAAGCGTTTTATGTTAAAAAACCACGGCTACACCTACCCCATCTCAGACAAAGAGAGCTTGAAAAACTAGAGTCAAAGCAGACTGGTTTGACAAATCACCATAAGCCAAGGACTCGTTGATGGTACTAAGTAGATACACTCGGTGAAATTTGATGGATGAATGGTCCTGTGGAGGTCGTACAAGCTATTCCTAAATATTATTGGACTTTGTCCTATATATTCCCTAAAAAAATATTTATTGACTAAGAACCTTCGAGCCCCAATAGTGTATCCTCAGAGTCACTATCCCCTTGGTAACACGTAAACTCTAAGTCTCGTCTAGTATGTGCATCTTTGGCCTCTTTTTCTATTTTTTGAGAATGCTTCTTTGGCATTTTACAATACATAACTTTCTCACAATCATTTTCTTTTTGAAACAACTTTTCGGAATACTCATAACTTTCATAACATACTTCTTTTTTTTTTCTTTTTTTTTTCTTTTTCAATCTTTTTTTTTCTTTTTTTTTATATCACCTTAAAGTATATAACTATTTCTAAGCTCGTAAAAAGATGGACATGGGGTGGTGTGCTGGTTTGAGTGCATCTAAGTCTTACCATCTCAAAGTTTTTAGATTATGGTAATCCTCCCTAAGCATCGAAATTCGGTTTCACCGTTTTTCAAATTATTAGATATATAAAATTTCTGCTAAAGAAGACTATCAAAGCTAGTTGGGCCTACCGACACATCTCATGCTTAGTGCGTTATATTTTATTTAATCTCATATATAATAGTAGTTTTAAAAAACCAATATCAAATTTTTCTATCATTTTCCATTATTTGCAAAAATTTTCGTTAAAAATTTCGGGACATTTTATTATTTTTTTTTTAAATTTTCGGATTTATTTTTATTATTATTTCTTTTATTTTTTAAAATTTTTTTTATTTGTATTATTTCTTTAACTTTTTTGAATTTTTTTAATATAAAAACGTCAGTTTCTCATCCTCACACTTAAATGTCACATTGTCTTTAATGAGACAGGAAAAAGACAAAAATTAAAGCACATTCAAATATAAGTAAAGTGGAACAGACTCCCCTGGTAAATATGACGATATTGCCTCGCGATTCGTGTCCCATGCCCTCCAATTCGAATGAAAGCCTCATACTCCAATGCTTTCTACCAAGCTGTCACTTACAAACGAAAGCGGCAATCAATCAGCAAATGGCCTCCCCACACTTGAATCAAAGTATGTATCATCAACCTTCCACAAGTAATCCTGAATCAACCTGAAAGCAAAAACAGAAAACACACGGCCAGCAAAAGAAAGCAAGAAACCCCAAAAATAAAAATTTAAAAATAAAGCAAAAACATACTACCCGGGCTACCTCCCGGGAAGCGCTAAGTTTACAGAAGAGTCTTCAGCCAGACTCGCTCCTGAAATCTCAATCAGGAGGCTTTTCTTTTATCCAACTCTGGTCTAACCCGTTTAGTTCCACCCGTCCAACATATTTAAACAAATAGCACATAGTGAAACTAAAAAGCATTTTAAAACATTCAAACGGGTCGGACCACCAATACTTAAACTTACCCGGACCAAACCTAATACGTGACATATAATGAGGAAAATGGTTATTCTTACATTTCAGTTTTCTCCTATAACTCTTTATGTACCATTTTTGAACCCTCAAAACGCGTTGATCCAAGCACTTTCGTGCCCTCTTCTGTGGATTTGCCGATTTCGGTGGCGACCCACTATCTAGTTCCTCCACAGACCTACTAACATTCCTATGATGTGGCGACTCAACTACCACCATATTCTGATCCTCCTCCATTGCCAGTTCCTCTTCTTTCTCTTCTTCTGGTGACTTTTGATCTCCATTGTTGGCTTCCCCATGATTAATATTTCTAAATATATAAGATTGCCAACATGGTCAAATTCTGCATGTTCGTCAAAAACTGGTAAACCCACCAATTCATCACCAAACTCATCCTCCCAAGATGGTACATGCTCATTCTCTTCGTCATCTTCCATCTGGTCAAGTGGCTCCTCAACGACATCTTCTCTCAACTCCGTGTAAACATGTAGCTCCAACTCCATATCTTCTATCACGCCCTCATCATCATTATTCCAGAAGTCATCTGTTTCATAGAAGGTTTCCTGCTCCTTGTAAAAAAAACTCTCATTTTGAATTCTAGCACTTATCTCTTCTAACCTAGCTTCGAGTTCCTCTATCTTACGGAGTCTTTCTCTTTCGATCAACTTATCAAGCCTGACTTTCAATTCCTTAATCTTTTGGAATCTTTCACGTTCCTCTTGTTAAGCTCTTTCCAACATCATCTCTTCCCAACATCTTCGATATAAAATAATCCTAAACTGACTCGATCTATTAAACATATTAACTAGACTCGATAAAATAGAATACAAATTAAATTATCCTAAACACGACAAGATACGCTAAATCTATGACACGAACTCACAAGACACACCACAAATCAAGACACAAAAGACCAATTAATCGAATAAGTTCAATCAAAGCTAGTTTCGCTATCGCTTAAGTATCCCCGGCAGCGGCGCCTAAAACTTGGTGTGCGAAACGGTCTATTAAAATATAACCTAACCTAGACACTCTAGTTTTAAATTTATAAATCTAGACTCTCCTATTGCTAGACCACTAGACAGGCAAGTGTACCTATCGACTGTAGTAAAGCCTAACGAAGTCCGGATATCGAACCCACGAGACACTAGCGACACCTAAACTAGACTCTGGCTAATAACTTAAGTAAATTGATTTAATTGATTTTTTGTCTTTTTTTAATTATTAAAATATAAAATAAATAATACTTAAACTAAAACTAACACGAACAAATAGGGTTAAAACTCAAATAGGGGAAACAACTACCTAGGTAAGGAATCCTACTAGTCAACTCGTAAACTCTCAGAATTGGATTTATGATTGGTACCGTATTCTAAAAATATGAAACTTAAAGAATAACTAAAGTACGCTAGATCTCCTCCCGGTCTCTCTAACAATACCCAAGAACCTTAAATATCATGTAAGCTCAACGGTTAAATGGTTCGGATCACCTCCCGGTCTCACCTTACCTAACTATGCTAAGGTACCCAAAGATTAAATCACCTCCCGGTCTCTCTAATCACAAAACACCCTAAGACGTAAAGAGGTATTCTTATTTAATTCGGTTATAATTCGTATCTGTAAGAATCTAAAGAAATCTAGGGTAACTCACTCCGGTGCAATCACTACACAAACCCGCAAAAGACCAAAACAGACGACACTTAATTACCTCCCGATCTCTCAAGTGACAGAATATAAGGTATCTCTAAACTCTCAATTATCGTTCCTATGGAAAACGTTAACAATAAACCAAAAACTAGTTACAATCACACAGTAAGTAACCTAATATGCAACCATACATGAAAGACATTCACAAAGACACATATGGAACAAAAATTGATAATAAATTAATACCAAATACGCATATGCATCACCACCAAATAAAATAAAAATTTTACCAAAATATGAACCAATTAATATATAATCCAAAACTGAAAATAAAACGAGTCTAAAAAGTATTCATCCAAACCCAGACAGTATAACAAGTTTAGCCAACCATAATAATCGATGAAACAAAAATAAAAAATAAAGTGCGGTTCATCGAAAAGAAATAAATATAGTTGAGCTACTAGCCTGGTTAAATTAATTGAGCAGCCTACTAGCTTAATTAATTCACTTTTAAAGATATGCCGTAAACTTGAGCTGCTAGAGTGCTTGACGTGCCAGCTTGTTTAATTTAATTCTTGGACATTGAATTTTTTTGACGTGCCAGCGAGCTTGTATTTCTTTTTGTTCCCAGCGCCCAATCAAGGGTGATAACCCCCTGGCTGCGTATCCTCCTTGGTAGGGTTTTTTTTAATTTATGAGAAAACCTTAAACTTGTGCCATCCTCCACCGCCTATTCTCAAAGGCTTTTTTATTTCATTCTCCTTTACGGTATGGGCTTTTTTGTTTTCTTTATTTCTCTTTAGAAAACACTTTCATATTTAGTCTTTTGTTAGACCCTCGTGAATCTCTCTTGAATATTGCTGTGCACAATAAATAAACCATTGAAATATATATGATGTATATTATTATAATAATAAAATCCAAATAAAAACATCATGCATTGTCACGGTGGATATTAATAATAATAATAATAATAATAATAATAATAATAATAATAATATCTAACTATACAAAATTTAAATGAATATTTATTCGTTGGATTCAAGTTTAGCAAAGTACTCCAATTTAGTTCGTTGTCTATTGCATAACTTTAAATATAAGTATAAGCAAGTTAGGAGTAATATTAGATAAAAACCTAGCACAAATTACTAAAAAGTGAAGGGAATATTTATATAATAATAGGTATATTTTAGAGCACATCATTGCTAAAGCCAGGAAACGTAGAAGATAGGACCTATGTGACATTCATGACAAAACGAGGTACACTATATTCATTACGTAACAAGTAAACGATAAATCGGTTAATTCGTAGTGCTTAAACGAGTAACCGACCGATACTAATTATGACCCGTATACATACTGAGGGGTCATATACGAGTTATATATATGTTATAGAGGCTAACATATTGATATTTAGGCCCCGGTACGTTTAAGACTCTTTAAACGAAAAAGGTTTCGTTTATCGATACGCTATAAGCTTAAACGCAATCGTTAATATCAAAACAAGCATTATAGCATCCGTTAAGCCGAAAAAGATTTATGAAACACTTATATGACATGTTCTAAGCAATCCGTGAAAATATTTTGGAATTTTACAACGAGTCAGTACGTTTTTCTTATTTTACAAAAATAAGCTGAAAAACACTCGTTTTTGCGCTATTTCTCACACCCGAATTTATTTTCTTGCGAAAAACCGAACCCGAACTAAATTTGAAGTGGGCTTTTCATGTTTGGGCTTGTATAATTAGAGTAATGGGCCAAAACAGCCCATTAAGGGCCTTCTTTGGATTCCGATCGCCAGCCACCAAACATCACATTCCTTTTTATATAACTTACTCCCTAAGTTTAGTTATTCATTACAACTCATAATATTTGAAGTCCAAGCAGCTCTAACTCCTGTTCTATCAGCTCCCCTGCAAAACCCTAAGGTAAGGTCAAGTTTTATGAAGATTTAACCAAGTTTGATTCATATAATTAACATATAAACATGTTTTAGTTAGTTTTAAACATGTTTAACCATCCAAAAACCCTAAAAATCAAGTAAAACCATGTTTTGATGTTAAACATGTTTACAAACCAGGAACATATACTTTTTTGGTCAAAAACGCGGATTAGAACATGAATACAACGTTTTTACGGTTAGAAAGTTCGGTTTGAACCCAAAACCGAAACCCTAATTATCAAGGCTGTTACATGGATGATTTAAGCTTGGTTTGATGTTATATGATATGTAGATATACTGAGTTTGCAACCCGAGACCCGGAAAGTCGCTTAAGCTAGCAAAATTCATCGAAAACCGACAAGGTAAACCCGTAACACTCGTTTAGGGGCTGTTTAGTATTAGGTTGTGACGTGCTTGTTGTTAGCTTGTGAAAACTTTCAGGGACATTAGGGATCATATAAATGAGTCCCTGTTCAAATTTGGTAATTTTTCGATAAACGGAGAATATTTGGTGAATTTATTTCCGTTTATGAGCGTTTATTTGGGAAAAATAGCTAAACATATTGAAAAATTATGAAACTTGGTTTTGTAGTTTAATATATGATGGTAAGATCACTGGTAAAGTTTGGGAATCATTGGAAATGTCTAAGTATGGTTTGTGCAATCATGGCTTAACCGAATTTTAACAGCCGAAAAACGCACAAAAAGGCATTTTGTCAAAAGAGTTAGGTTCTGGAAATTTTTCAGGGGCTATGTAATAACATTGAGGCCATTTATAAAAATTATCGGATTTTTCGTAGGTCGTTTGATATAAACGGGCCATTTATTACACGATTATAACCTATTAAATGAATTTTTATAAATAAATAATTAATCATAAAATTTCTGAAAATATTTTTATAAAATTCTCCATGTCTTAATGTATTTTTACAAAAATTTACATAATTTATATATAAGTACATACTTAGTTATGATTAATCAAAGATTTAAATTATAATTGTTTTAACGAAACCGGCAGTTTTGTGTTTAACGGACTGACTGGTATGTCAAAATGTCAAAAGTGGTCAAATATCATATTTTTGAATGATATTGATAAGAACGAACTTTTTACGAGAATTCCGGACAATTCGGGTGGATTGTGCGCGTTTTGTATAATCAAACCCGTGTGAAAACGGAAACGAACCCTGCGATCAAACCAGACACCGAAACCTTAAAATTCTTTCATAAATCAAATCATTTTAACAATCAATATATTTACTTAAGTTTTATGTGATCTTACCTAATCCCGAAACGTATAAACGATCAACTGAGCTAGGCTCAGGAAACGGTGAAACTGAGCCAAATCCAGTTTTAAACATTTCATAGTATACAACGTCACAATCTAAGACTATGGTCATGTTCTGGGCCTAACAGCTATACCCAGATTATCTATACAGCCCGATTTAGCTTGAACATTGTACTAGTATTAACGATACGATACCGTTTATAGGAATCAGGCTATAAACGAGGCATCTGACTTATTGATACGTGATTTCTGTGCGAACTACGATAAGGTGAGTTTCACGACCCCCACTTTCTAAACTGTTTTACGAACTTTTGGGGTGAAAAGCATGTTTACATATACTGATATACTTGAAAACGTGTGATGATGTGAATTATCTAAGTACTAACACTTGACAAGTCCCCACAAACACAAGTGATTAACTTCGTGCCGGTGACGTGTGGATAGTACTATCGGTTTGACAAACCCAACTGACAGAGCCGGAGGGGTATGCCGGAACATATGTAAACCCAGTTGCACATTGTCATTATATTTTTACATACTGCTATGTGGTGTTAGACATAGTACATACTTGGGGCAAAGTGGCTGTTAAATGCCAACGGGAATGCATGGGCAGTGGAGGCCATGTGTTTTAGCTCGTTTCGGTTTCACTTGTGGCTTAGTATAATACATCATACACAGACATATATACATACACACTGTAAACTTTACGAACTCGTGTACTGATTTCATTGATACTCGTGAAACTTGAAACTCACCAACTAGACGTAGTTGACCCGTTTTAACATGCTTTTCAGGTAAAGCAAAAGTGGAATGATTTGCTTACATGCTTGGTGTTAGAAGGAAAGTTGAATAGCTGTGAATAGACGCTGATATAATACTGAATAAGAAGCTCGTAAACCGGTTATGTGTTTTTCACCTAGTTTGTAAACATAGTACCTACCCATGTAATATAATGTAAATTAGTTTATGAATTTCTTTATAAACAATGTTGATGATACCAGTGTTATCTGTTACATTCCCGTATTACGCTTCCGCAACTACCTAGTCGGGGTGTGACAGAAGTTGGTATCAGAGCCATTGGTTATAAAGAATTAGGATGTCCCTTAGGATACCCTAAGATAACCATAGGCTCGATTAACTCTGGGAATAAAATAATATTAAATAATATACACGAATGATTCTCGTGATGAACACGAATGGACAAGTGGGTTATTATGGTCCGGAAGAAATAACGGACTTGTTTGTACGAGGAAATTCGAGAAGAAGTCGATAAACAATCGAATAGGTAAAAACAGCAACATATGTGTATAAAATATAATAATAGATAAATACCTGTGTATATAAACGATTATTTGTGCTTATGTGTATAAATACTTACATGTATTTTACTATGATTAATATAGAAGGATATTATTCTTATTACTAACCATTGTGCAGGAATATGTCAAGATCTACTGATCGTTTACCTAATACCCTACCAACAGGGCCTGAGGAGGAGGAGGAGGATCCGGAAGAGGAAACTGATGAGGAACCAGAGGAAATGGAAGAAGGTGCAGATGCGGTAATTCCACGTGAGGTACCCGCAGATCAACCCGACTTATCGGGTTATCGTTGTGACACCTACCCCCTAGGGAATCCCCTAGGAATGTTGCAGGACAGGGAGCTACTAGTGCTTATCATTCACCTGCTAGAGCACCCAGATCCCCTACTCCACCTGTACAGCATGCACCAGTACCCCCACCCACTATTAGAAACCGTCAGACCGCTCGCATTTCAGTGCGTCCACCCGAGCACACTTCTCTCCCACCTCGATCTACGTACCATAGGGGAGAAACATCACGTGTCCAGGTCACTGAGATACCTATTCCTACTTGGGGTTTACCCTCCCCGGTACCCGAGCCACCTCGTCATTCTGATTCAGCATGGTTTGGTTTAGCAACTGATCAGCTTTTAGAACAATCACATTCGATAAATAGCCTAAACCAGCATAGACATGATATGTATGATCACATGAGGTATATGCAGCAGGAAATCAGAATTGTGCAAAGATCCAGTGCTCACAGCCACGAGCGTCAGGATCGAGCGATGATACTACTGGGGGTATGCTTAGCAGTTAATGCGGCCCTAGTGGCTGCTGTTGTTTGGTTGTGGCTCCATGTTGCAAAGAATGGATAGGACATAATAGTCTAGTCTTATGTATATAGTCTTTTGATATCCCAAGCAGTATTTTGTTACAGCGTGTTGGGCTGACTTGGGAGTTGTTTGTGGTTTAGTACTATTTCAAGCACTGGCCCTTATCGGGTTAAGTCTACATGTCACTTAGTGACAAATTTTGATACGCATATACAAGCGCTGGCCTATACCAGGTTAAGCCTATGCGCTAATTTTGGATGCATATGTACAGTAATGATTATAATTAATACAAACGTGTTTTCTTTGGCATAGTTATGTGTTGTGAAATTGTAATATTGTAAAGTTGTGCTGATTATAGTGAAACGATATTGATTATTATATAATTGATTATTTTATAGAATGGCCCCGAAGAAAACAAACACTTTGTCTGAGGCGGAAGTGGCCGCAATGATTGCTCGTCAACTACAAGCAGTGATACCAACAATTGTAACACAAGTCACTGCAGGCATACGTGCTAACAATACTGTTAATCAACCTACGAGCACCACCACGGCCACTGTTAATACACTTCCGCCGGACACTAATGTAGCCCCGGGTGTTACTACCCCGGTGAATACTGATAATATCCCAAACCCTGTACCGGTTGTTAACACAACTAATAATGATAATACTCGGACCAATACCGATAATAACAATAATAATAACCGAGAACCCCCGCGTCAGGAGTACTCATACAAACAATTTACATCATGTAAACCGGTTGATTTTAAGGGTATTGAAGGACCTAGCGGGCTGGTCAAATGGATAGAAAAGACCGAATCAGTAATTAATATCAGTGAGTGTCCACCGAACCGCGTGGTTAAATTTGCTACCAGTATGTTTCTAGATCAAGCGCTGATGTGGTGGAACACGGTAGTCCAAATAAGGGGACAAGATGCTATTAATCGTATGTCATGGACTGAATTAATAACCCTCATGCTAGAGCATTTTTGTCCTAAAAGTGAGATTCAGAGGTTGGAACACGAGTTATGGAATCTGGAAATGAAAGGAGCGGACCATGTGGGATACACGAATCATTTTAACGAACTGTCCCGCTTAGTTCCACGGTTAGTTACACCGGAAGCGAAGCGAATTGAACGTTATATCTGGGGACTGACCCCTGCTGTGAGAAGTATAGTGAATTCAGTTGCCCACCCGACATTAGAAAGTGCTGTATCTCAAACGGGTGTCGTTACTTTTGATCTGATGAGAAGTGGAGTGATAAGGATGCCAGGTGAAACAACAAGTTTAAAACGAACTGATTATGGGACAAGAATGCAAGGAAACCCTCAAAACAAGCGGACTCGTCCGAATACCCGAAGTTATGCCATGACTAGTTCTAATGTAAAACAAGAGACCTATAAAGGGACGTTACCGAAGTGCAGAAGATGTAACTTTCATCATGTGGGTGATTGCAAACCGATCATTTGTCAAAAGTGTGGAAGAACGGGACACTATGCCCCCAACTGTAGAACCCCCACCAACACTGTTAACCGTCCACCGCAATCAACTCAACTCCCTCGACCTCAACCAACCCGCCCACAACTCAACCAACAAACCCCACCTACCACGAACCTCCGTGCCTGCTATGAATGTGGCAGTACGGAACACTTTCGGATATACTGCCCCAATTTGAAACCGGGTACAGTGAGAAGGCAGAACCAAGCACAAGCATCAACCTCCAATGCAGCTAGGGGACGCGCGTTTGTATTAGGACCGGGTGAAGCGCGTCATGATCCGAATGTGGTGACAGGTACATTCTTAGTTTCGGGTCAGTATGCTTCAGTTTTGTTTGATACGGGTGCCGATAGAAGTTTCATATCTGTTAACTTCTTACCTTTAGAAAATATGCCGGTTAGTGAACTAACAAAACCATATACTATAGAACTCGCTAACGGTAAGTCTATACTAGTTAACCGAATAGTCCGAGACTGTTCCCTTATCCTAAACGACCACCCATTCCTTATTGATTTACTTCCAGTGGAATTGGGAAGTTTCGATGCTATAGTCGGTATGGACAGGCTATCTAGGTATAAAGCTGAAATTGTCTGTAAGGATAAGACCGTTAGGATACCTCTTTCGAATGATGAAGCTATGATTGTTCAAGGTGAGAAATCTGGTACGGTACTGCCTCTCATATCTCAACTTAAGGCATTGAGATATTTACGCCAAGGTTGTACTTTATACTTGGCGAGTGTAACAGTTAAGGAACCCGAGGAAAAACGAATGGAAGACATCCCAGTGGTACACGAGTATTCAAATGTATTCCCCGATGAGTTGCCTGGTCTACCACCGACCCGACAAGTAGAATTCCGTATTGACTTGATACCAGGAGCAGCACCCATTGCTAAGGCACCTTATAGACTTGCGCCTTCTGAAATGCAAGAACTGTCCAACCAATTACAAGAATTACTGGACAGGGGTTTTATTCGCCCTAGTTACTCACCGTGGGGAGCACCAGTGTTGTTTGTAAAGAAGAAAGATGGGAGTTTTCGAATGTGTATTGATTATCGGGAATTGAATAAAGTGACTATAAAGAATAGATACCCCTTACCTCGAATTGATGACTTGTTTGATCAGCTCCAAGGTGCGAAGTATTTTTCAAAAATTGATCTTAGATCTGGTTATCATCAAGTAAGAATTCAGGAAGAAGACATACCAAAAACAGCTTTCCGAACTCGGTATGGTCACTATGAATTTTTGGTTATGCCGTTTAGGTTGACAAATGCACCTGCAGTGTTTATGGACCTCATGAACCGAATTTGCAAACCTTACCTTGACAAGTTTGTGATAGTGTTTATCGATGACATTTTGATATATTCGAGAAGTCAGGAGGAACACGAACAACATTTGCGGGAAATCTTAAAATTATTGAGGCAAGAGAAGTTATACGCAAAGTTGTCCAAATGTGAGTTTTGGCTACAAGAAGTACAGTTTTTGGGACACATTGTGAACCATCAAGGGATCCAAGTAGACCCAAGTAAAATTGAGGCCATTAAGAATTGGCAAGTGCCTAAGTCACCAAGAGAAATTCGTCAATTCTTAGGACTAGCCGGGTATTATAGAAGATTCATTGAAAACTTTTCAAGTATTGCACAACCTCTAACCCTCCTAACTCAAAAAGATCGAGCATATGAATGGGGAGAAGAACAAGAAATGGCCTTCCAAACGTTAAAACAGAAGTTATGTGAGGCTCCAATATTAAGCCTTCCAGATGGAACTGATGAATTGGTGGTATATTGTGACGCATCTCGTAAAGGTTTAGGATGCGTACTGATGCAAAGAAAGAAAGTAATAGCATATGCTTCCCGACAATTAAAAGTACATGAAAAGAATTATACGACCCATGATTTGGAATTGGGAGCAGTTATCTTTGCATTGAAGATTTGGAGACATTACTTGTATGGCACTAAATGTACCATCTATACTGATCACAAAAGCCTACAACACATATTCGATCATAAAGAGCTAAACATGAGACAAAGGAGATGGGTAGAACTGTTAAATGATTATGATTGTGAGATTAAATACCATCCGGGTAAGGCCAACGTAGTAGCTGATGCTTTAAGCCGAAAAGACAGAATCAGACCATTAAGGGTACGAGCACTCGGAATGATTGTTCAAAGTAGCCTAACCGAACAAGTTCGCGTTGCACAAGATGAGGCCTTGAAGGCAGATCAGCTAGAAAAAGAAGAACTACATGGAAATGAAAGGAATTTTGAGAAGAAGATTGATGAAGTATATTATTACAAAAACCGGGTCTGGATTCCAACACTTCATAAACTCCGAAAGCTGATACTTGATGAAGCACACAAATCTAAATATTCTATTCATCCAGGTGCTGATAAGATGTATAAGGATGTTAAAGAATTTTACTGGTGGCCTGGTATGAAAAAGGATATAGCCCTGTATGTAAGTAAATGTGCAACATGTGCAAGGGTAAAGGCGGAATATCAAAAACCTTCGGGAATGTTACAACAACCCGAAATCCCACAATGGAAATGGGAACAAATTACCATGGACTTTGTGACACACCTTCTTAAAACCTCTCGAGGACACAACGCAATTTGGGTAATTATGGATCGGTTAACCAAATCCGCACACTTTATTCCCATCCGTAACAACTACACCACCGAAAAACTCGCTTAAATTTACATTGATGAAATAGTATCTCGACACGGAGTACCTCTTTCGATAATTTCCGATCGAGACAGTCACTTTACTTCACATTTCTGGCAAGCAGTACAAGAAGCCTTGGGAACACGAATCGACCTAAGTACAGCTTACCATCCCCAAACTGATGGTCAATCCGAACGAACCATCCAAACTTTAGAAGATTTACTTCGTGCTTGTGTACTGGACTTCAAAGGGAATTGGGATCAACACCTCCCGCTCATTGAATTCTCTTACAATAATAGTTATCACAGTAGTATACAAGCAGCACCTTATGAAGCTCTATACGGGCGAAAATGTAGATCACCACTATGTTGGACAGAAGTGGGTGATACTCAAATTTCAAGATCCAATTTAATTCAGGAAACCACCGATAAGATTCACCAGGTTAAACAAAAATTGAAAGCTGCCCGTGACCGACAAAAGAGTTATGCCGATGTTCGCAGAAAACCGTTATCTTTTGAAATAGGTGATAAGGTATTTTTAAAAGTATCGCCATGGAAGGGTGTTATAAGATTTGGAAAGACTGGTAAACTAGCCCCGAGATACATCGGACCTTTTGAGATTGTCGCAAAAATTGGTCCCGTAGCTTACCGATTAAAACTACCCTTAGAACTGAACACTATTCACGACGTGTTTCATGTATCGAATCTGAAAAAGTGTTTGACTGATGAAACGACAATAGTACCACTGGAAGATGTTCAGATCAACGAAAAGCTCAACTTCGTAGAGGAACCGGTAGAAATTGTAGACGGGAAAACCAAACAGTTACGACATAACAAAATTTCATTGGTAAAAGTTCGGTGGAATTCAAAACAAGGACCCGAATATACTTGGGAACGAAAGGACGAATTCCGAATGAAATACCCACACCTGTTCCCTAAAAAGAAAACCGATGACACATTAAATTTCGAGGACGAAATTTCTTAACGGGGGGAGAATGTGACATTCATGACAAAACGAGGTACACTATATTCATTACGTAACAAGTAAACGATAAATCGGTTAATTCGTAGTGCTTAAACGAGTAACCGACCGATACTAATTATGACCCGTATACATACTGAGGGGTCATATACGAGTTATATATATGTTATAGAGGCTAACATATTGATATTTAGGCCCCGGTACGTTTAAAACTCTTTAAACGAAAAAGGTTTCGTTTATCGATACGCTATAAGCTTAAACGCAATCGTTAATATCAAAACAAGCATTATAGCATCCGTTAAGCCGAAAAAGATTTATAAAACACTTATATGACATGTTCTAAGCAATCCGTGAAAATATTTTGGAATTTTACAACGAGTCAGTACGTTTTTCTTATTTTACAAAAATAAGCTGAAAAACACTCGTTTTTGCGCTATTTCTCACACCCGATTTTTATTTCTTGCGAAAAACCGAACCCGAACTAAATTTGAAGTGGGCTTTTCATGTTTGGGCTTGTATAATTAGAGTAATGGGCCAAAACAGCCCATTAAGGGCCTTCTTTGGATTCCGATCGCCAGCCACCAAACATCACATTCCTTTTTATATAACTTACTCCCTAAGTTTAGTTATTCATTACAACTCATAATATTTGAAGTCCAAGCAGCTCTAACTCCTGTTCTATCAGCTCCCCTTCAAAACCCTAAGGTATGGTCAAGTTTTATGAAGATTTAACCAAGTTTGATTCATATAATTAACATATAAACATGTTTTAGTTAGTTTTAAACATGTTTAACCATCCAAAAACCCTAAAAATCAAGTAAAACCATGTTTTGATGTTAAACATGTTTACAAACCAGGAACATATACTTTTTTGGTCAAAAACGCGGATTAGAACATGAATACAACGTTTTTACGGTTAGAAAGTTCGGTTTGAACCAAAAACCGAAACCCTAATTATCAAGGCTGTTACATGGATGATTTATGCTTGGTTTGATGTTATATGATATGTAGATATACTGAGTTTGCAACCCGAGACCCGGAAAGTCGTTTAAGCTAGCAAAATTCATCGAAAACCGACAAGGTAAACCCGTAACACTCGTTTAGGGGCTGTTTAGTATTAGGTTGTGACGTGCTTGTTGTTAGCTTGTGAAAACTTTCAGGGACATTAGGGATCATATAAATGAGTCCCTGTTCAAATTTGGTAATTTTTCGATAAACGGAGAATATTTGGTGAATTTATTTCCGTTTATGAGCGTTTATTTGGGAAAAATAGCTAAACATATTGAAAAATTATGAAACTTGGTTTTGGAGTTTAATATGTTATGGTAAGATCACTGGTAAAGTTTGGGAATCATTGGAAATGTCTAAGTATGGTTTGTGCAATCATGGCTTAACCGAATTTTAACAGCCGAAAAACGCACAAAAAGGCGTTTTGTCAAAAGAGTTAGGTTCTGGAAATTTTGCAGGGGCTATGTAATAACATTGAGGCCATTTATAAAAATTATCGAATTTTTCGGAGGTCGTTTGATATAAACGGGCCATTTATTACACGATTATAACCTATTAAATGAATTTTTATAAAAAAATAATTAATCATAAAATTTCTGAAAATATTTTTATAAAATTCTCCATGTCTTAATGTATTTTTACAAAAATTTACATAATTTATATATAAGTACATATTTAGTTATGATTAATCAAAGATTTAAATTATAATTGTTTTAACGAAACCGGCAGTTTTGTGTTTAACGGACTGACTGGTATGTCAAAATGTCAAAAGTGGTCAAATATCATATTTTTGAATGATATTGATAAGAACGAACTTTTTACGAGAATTCCGGGCAATTCGGGTGGATTGTGCGCGTTTTGTACAATCAAACCCGTGTGAAAACGGAAACGAACCCTGCGATCAAACCAGACACCGAAACCTTAAAATTCTTTCATAAATCAAATCATTTTAACAATCAATATATTTACTTAAGTTTTATGTGATCTTACCTAATCCCGAAACGTATAAACGATCAACTGAGCTAGGCTCAGGAAACGGTGAAACTGATCCAAATCCAGTTTTAAACATTTCATAGTATACAACGTCACAATCTAAGACTATGGTCATGTTCTGGGCCTAACAGCTATACCCAGATTATCTATACAGCCCGATTTAGCTTGAACACTGTACTAGTATTAACGATACGATACCGTTTATAGGAATCAGGCTATAAACGAGTCATCTGACTTGTTGATACGTGATTTCTGTGCGAACTACGATAAGGTGAGTTTCACGACCCCCACTTTCTAAACTGTTTTACGAACTTTTGGGGTGAAAAGCATGTTTACATATACTGATATACTTGAAAACGTGTGATGATGTGAATTATCTAAGTACTAACACTTGACAAGTCCCCACAAACACAAGTGATTAACTTCGTGCCGGTGACGTGTGGATAGTACTATCGGTTTGACAAACCCAACTGACAGAGCCGGAGGGGTATGCCGGAACATATGTAAACCCAGTTGCACATTGTCATTATATTTTTACATACTGCTATGTGGTGTTAGACATAGTACATACTTGGGGCAAAGTGGCTGTTAAATGCCAACGGGAGTGCATGGGCAGTGGAGGCCATGTGTTTTAGCTCGTTTCGGTTTCACTTGTGGCTTAGTATAATACATCATACACAGACATATATACATACACACTGTAAACTTTACGAACTCGTGTACTGATTTCATTGATACTCGTGAAACTTGAAACTCACCAACTAGACGTAGTTGACCCGTTTTAACATGCTTTTCAGGTAAAGCAAAAGTGGAATGATTTGCTTACATGCTTGGTGTTAGAAGGAAAGTTGAATAGCTGTGAATAGACGCTGATATAATACTGAATAAGAAGCTCGTAAACCGGTTATGTGTTTTTCACCTAGTTTGTAAACATAGTACCTACCCATGTAATATAATGTAAATTAGTTTATGAATTTCTTTATAAACAATGTTGATGATACCAGTGTTATCTGTTACATTCCCGTATTACGCTTCCGCAACTACCTAGTCGGGGTGTGACAGAAGTTGGTATCAGAGCCATTGGTTATAAAGAATTAGGATGTCCCTTAGGATACCCTAAGATAACCATAGGCTCGATTAACTCTGGGATAAAATAATATTAAATAATATACACGAATGATTCTCGTGATGAACACGAATGGACAAGTGGGTTATTATGGTCCGGAACGTAATAACGGACTTGTTTGTACGAGGAAATTCGAGAAGAAGTCGATAAACAATCGAATAGGTAAAAACAGCAACATATGTGTATAAAATATAATAATAGATAAATACCTGTGTATATAAATGATTATTTGTGCTTATGTGTATAAATACTTACATGTATTTTACTATGATTAATATAGAAGGATATTATTCTTATTACTAACCATTGTGCAGGAATATGTCAAGATCTACTGATCGTTTACCTAATACCCTACCAACAGGGCCTGAGGAGGAGGAGGAGGAGGAGGATCCGGAAGAGGAAACTGATGAGGAACCAGAGGAAATGGAAGAAGGTGCAGATGCGGTAATTCCACGTGAGGTACCCGCAGATCAACCCGACTTATCGGGTTATCGTTGTGACACCTACCCCCTAGGGAATCCCCTAGGAATGTTGCAGGACAGGGAGCTACTAGTGCTTATCATTCACCTGCTAGAGCACCCAGATCCCCTACTCCACCTGTACAGCATGCACCAGTACCCCCACCCACTATTAGAAACCGTCAGACCGCTCGCATTTCAGTGCGTCCACCCGAGCACACTTCTCTCCCACCTCGATCTACGTACCATAGGGGAGAAACATCACGTGTCCAGGTCACTGAGATACCTATTCCTACTTGGGGTTTACCCGCCCCGGTACCCGAGCCACCTCGTCATTCTGATTCAGCATGGTTTGGTTTAGCAACTGATCAGCTTTTAGAACAATCACATTCGATAAATAGCCTAAACCAGCATAGACATGATATGTATGATCACATGAGGTATATGCAGGAGGAAATCAGAATTGTGCAAAGATCCAGTGCTCACAGCCACGGGCGTCAGGATCGAGCGATGATACTACTGGGGGTATGCTTAGCAGTTAATGCGGCCCTAGTGGCTGCTGTTGTTTGGTTGTGGCTCCATGTTGCAAAGAATGGATAGGACATAATAGTCTAGTCTTATGTATATAGTCTTTTGATATCCCAAGCAGTATTTTGTTACAGCGTGTTGGGCTGACTTGGGAGTTGTTTGTGGTTTAGTACTATTTCAAGCACTGGCCCTTATCGGGTTAAGTCTACATGTCACTTAGTGACAAATTTTGATACGCATATACAAGCGCTGGCCTATACCAGGTTAAGCCTATGAGTTAATTTTGGATGCATATGTACAGTAATGATTATAATTAATACAAACGTGTTTTCTTTGGCATAGTTATGTGTTGTGAAATTGTAATATTGTAAAGTTGTGCTGATTATAGTGAAACGATATTGATTATTATATAATTGATTATTTTATAGAATGGCCCCGAAGAAAACAAACACTTTGTCTGAGGCGGAAGTGGCCGCAATGATTGCTCGTCAACTACAAGCAGTGATACCAACAATTGTAACACAAGTCACTGCAGGCATACGTGCTAACAATACTGTTAATCAACCTACGAGCACCACCACGGTCACTGTTAATACACTTCCGCCGGACACTAATGTAGCCCCGGGTGTTACTACCCCGGTGAATACTGATAATATCCCAAACCCTGTACCGGTTGTTAACACAACTAATAATGATAATACTCGGACCAATACCGATAATAACAATAATAATAACCGAGAACCCCCGCGTCAGGAGTACTCATACAAACAATTTACATCATGTAAACCGGTTGATTTTAAGGGTATTGAAGGACCTAGCGGGCTGGTCAAATGGATAGAAAAGACCGAATCAGTAATTAATATCAGTGAGTGTCCACCGAACCGCGTGGTTAAATTTGCTACCAGTATGTTTCTAGATCAAGCGCTGATGTGGTGGAACACGGTAGTCCAAATAAGGGGACAAGATGCTATTAATCGTATGTCATGGACTGAATTAAAAACCCTCATGCTAGAGCATTTTTGTCCTAAAAGTGAGATTCAGAGGTTGGAACACGAGTTATGGAATCTGGAAATGAAAGGAGCGGACCATGTGGGATACACGAATCATTTTAACGAACTGTCCCGCTTAGTTCCACGGTTAGTTACACCGGAAGCGAAGCGAATTGAACGTTATATCTGGGGACTGACCCCTGCTGTGAGAAGTATAGTGAATTCAGTTGCCCACCCGACATTAGAAAGTGCTGTATCTCAAACGGGTGTCGTTACTTTTAATCTGATGAGAAGTGGAGTGATAAGGATGCCAGGTGAAACAACAAGTTTAAAACGAACTGATTATGGGACAAGAATGCAAGGAAACCCTCAAAACAAGCGGACTCGTCCGAATACCCGAAGTTATGCCATGACTAGTTCTAATGTAAAACAAGAGACCTATAAAGGGACGTTACCGAAGTGCAGAAGATGTAACTTTCATCATGTGGGTGATTGCAAACCGATCATTTGTCAAAAGTGTGGAAGAACGGGACACTATGCCCCCAACTGTAGAACCCCCACCAACACTGTTAACCGTCCACCGCAATCAACTCAACTCCCTCGACCTCAACCAACCCGCCCACAACTCAACCAACAAACCCCACCTACCACGAACCTCCGTGCCTGCTATGAATGTGGCAGTACGGAACACTTTCGGAGATACTGCCCCAATTTGAACCCGGGTACAGTGAGAAGGCAGAACCAAGCACAAGCATCAACCTCCAATGCAGCTAGGGGACGCGCGTTTGTATTAGGACCGGGTGAAGCGCGTCATGATCCGAATGTGGTGACAGGTACATTCTTAGTTTCGGGTCAGTATGCTTCAGTTTTGTTTGATACGGGTGCCGATAGAAGTTTCATATCTGTTAACTTCTTACCTTTAGAAAATATGCCGGTTAGTGAACTAACAAAACCATATACTATAGAACTCGCTAACGGTAAGTCTATACTAGTTAACCGAATAGTCCGAGACTGTTCCCTTATCCTAAACGACCACCCATTCCTTATTGATTTACTTCCAGTGGAATTGGGAAGTTTCGATGCTATAGTCGGTATGGACAGGCTATCTAGGTATAAAGCTGAAATTGTCTGTAAGGATAAGACCGTTAGGATACCTCTTTCGAATGATGAAGCTATGATTGTTCAAGGTGAGAAATCTGGTACGGTACTGCCTCTCATATCTCAACTTAAGGCATTGAGATATTTACGCCAAGGTTGTACTTTATACTTGGCGAGTGTAACAGTTAAGGAACCCGAGGAAAAACGAATGGAAGACATCCCAGTGGTACACGAGTATTCAGATGTATTCCCCGATGAGTTGCCTGGTCTACCACCGACCCGACAAGTAGAATTCCGTATTGACTTGATACCAGGAGCAGCACCCATTGCTAAGGCACCTTATAGACTTGCGCCTTCTGAAATGCAAGAACTGTCCAACCAATTACAAGAATTACTGGACAGGGGTTTTATTCGCCCTAGTTACTCACCGTGGGGAGCACCAGTGTTGTTTGTAAAGAAGAAAGATGGGAGTTTTCGAATGTGTATTGATTATCGGGAATTGAATAAAGTGACTATAAAGAATAGATACCCCTTACCTCGAATTGATGACTTGTTTGATCAGCTCCAAGGTGCGAAGTATTTTTCAAAAATTGATCTTAGATCTGGTTATCATCAAGTAAGAATTCAGGAAGAAGACATACCAAAAACAGCTTTCCGAACTCGGTATGGTCACTATGAATTTTTGGTTATGCCGTTTAGGTTGACAAATGCACCTGCAGTGTTTATGGACCTCATGAACCGAATTTGCAAACCTTACCTTGACAAGTTTGTGATAGTGTTTATCGATGACATTTTGATATATTCGAGAAGTCAGGAGGAACACGAACAACATTTGCGGGAAATCTTAAAATTATTGAGGCAAGAGAAGTTATACGCAAAGTTGTCCAAATGTGAGTTTTGGCTACAAGAAGTACAGTTTTTGGGACACATTGTGAACCATCAAGGGATCCAAGTAGACCCAAGTAAAATTGAGGCCATTAAGAATTGGCAAGTGCCTAAGTCACCAAGAGAAATTCGTCAATTCTTAGGACTAGCCGGGTATTATAGAAGATTCATTGAAAACTTTTCAAGTATTGCACAACCTCTAACCCTCCTAACTCAAAAAGATCGAGCATATGAATGGGGAGAAGAACAAGAAATGGCCTTCCAAACGTTAAAACAGAAGTTATGTGAGGCTCCAATATTAAGCCTTCCAGATGGAACTGATGAATTGGTGGTATATTGTGACGCATCTCGTAAAGGTTTAGGATGCGTACTGATGCAAAGAAAGAAAGTAATAGCATATGCTTCCCGACAATTAAAAGTACATGAAAAGAATTATACGACCCATGATTTGGAATTGGGAGCAGTTATCTTTGCATTGAAGATTTGGAGACATTACTTGTATGGCACTAAATGTACCATCTATACTGATCACAAAAGCCTACAACACATATTCGATCAGAAAGAGCTAAACATGAGACAAAGGAGATGGGTAGAACTGTTAAATGATTATGATTGTGAGATTAAATACCATCCGGGTAAGGCCAACGTATTAGCTGATGCTTTAAGCCGAAAAGACAGAATCAGACCATTAAGGGTACGAGCACTCGGAATGATTGTTCAAAGTAGCCTAACCGAACAAGTTCGCGTTGCACAAGATGAGGCCTTGAAGGCAGATCAGCTAGAAAAAGAAGAACTACATGGAAATGAAAGGAATTTTGAGAAGAAGATTGATGAAGTATATTATTACAAAAACCGGGTCTGGATTCCAACACTTCATAAACTCCGAAAGCTGATACTTGATGAAGCACACAAATCTAAATATTCTATTCATCCAGGTGCTGATAAGATGTATAAGGATGTTAAAGAATTTTACTGGTGGCCTGGTATGAAAAAGGATATAGCCCTGTATGTAAGTAAATGTGCAACATGTGCAAGGGTAAAGGCGGAATATCAAAAACCTTCGGGAATGTTACAACAACCCGAAATCCCACAATGGAAATGGGAACAAATTACCATGGACTTTGTGACACACCTTCCTAAAACCTCTCGAGGACACAACGCAATTTGGGTAATTATGGATCGGTTAACCAAATCCGCACACTTTATTCCCATCCGTAACAACTACACCACCGAAAAACTCGCTCAAATTTACATTGATGAAATAGTATCTCGACACGGAGTACCTCTTTCGATTATTTCCGATCGAGACAGTCACTTTACTTCACATTTCTGGCAAGCAGTACAAGAAGCCTTGGGAACACGAATCGACCTAAGTACAGCTTACCATCCCCAAACTGATGGTCAATCCGAACGAACCATCCAAACTTTAGAAGATTTACTTCGTGCTTGTGTACTGGACTTCAAAGGGAATTGGGATCAACACCTCCCGCTCATTGAATTCTCTTACAATAATAGTTATCACAGTAGTATACAAGCAGCACCTTATGAAGCTCTATACGGGCGAAAATGTAGATCACCACTATGTTGGACAGAAGTGGGTGATACTCAAATTTCAAGATCCAATTTAATTCAGGAAACCACCGATAAGATTCACCAGGTTAAACAAAAATTGAAAGCTGCCCGTGACCGACAAAAGAGTTATGCCGATGTTCGCAGAAAACCGTTATCTTTTGAAATAGGTGATAAGGTATTTTTAAAAGTATCGCCATGGAAGGGTGTTATAAGATTTGGAAAGACTGGTAAACTAGCCCCGAGATACATCGGACCTTTTGAGATTGTCGCAAAAATTGGTCCCGTAGCTTACCGATTAAAACTACCCTTAGAACTGAACACTATTCACGACGTGTTTCATGTATCGAATCTGAAAAAGTGTTTGACTGATGAAACGACAATAGTACCACTGGAAGATGTTCAGATCAACGAAAAGCTCAACTTCGTAGAGGAACCGGTAGAAATTGTAGACGGGAAAACCAAACAGTTACGACATAACAAAATTTCATTGGTAAAAGTTCGGTGGAATTCAAAACAAGGACCCGAATATACTTGGGAACGAAAGGACGAATTCCGAATGAAATACCCACACCTGTTCCCTAAAAAGAAAACCGATTACACATTAAATTTCGAGGACGAAATTTCTTAACGGGGGGAGAATGTGACATTCATGACAAAACGAGGTACACTATATTCATTACGTAACAAGTAAACGATAAATCGGTTAATTCGTAGTGCTTAAACGAGCAACCGACCGATACTAATTATGACCCGTATACATACTGAGGGGTCATATACGAGTTATATATATGTTATAGAGGCTAACATATTGATATTTAGGCCCCGGTACGTTTAAAACTCTTTAAACGAAAAAGGTTTCGTTTATCGATACGCTATAAGCTTAAACGCAATCGTTAATATCAAAACAAGCATTATAGCATCCGTTAAGCCGAAAAAGATTTATAAAACACTTATATGACATGTTCTAAGCAATCCGTGAAAATATTTTGGAATTTTACAACGAGTCAGTACGTTTTTCTTATTTTACAAAAATAAGCTGAAAAACACTCGTTTTTGCGCTATTTCTCACACCCGATTTTTATTTCTTGCGAAAAACCGAACCCGAACTAAATTTGAAGTGGGCTTTTCATGTTTGGGCTTGTATAATTAGAGTAATGGGCCAAAACAGCCCATTAAGGGCCTTCTTTGGATTCCGATCGCCAGCCACCAAACATCACATTCCTTTTTATATAACTTACTCCCTAAGTTTAGTTATTCATTACAACTCATAATATTTGAAGTCCAAGCAGCTCTAACTCCTGTTCTATCAGCTCCCCTTCAAAACCCTAAGGTATGGTCAAGTTTTATGAAGATTTAACCAAGTTTGATTCATATAATTAACATATAAACATGTTTTAGTTAGTTTTAAACATGTTTAACCATCCAAAAACCCTAAAAATCAAGTAAAACCATGTTTTGATGTTAAACATGTTTACAAACCAGGAACATATACTTTTTTGGTCAAAAACGCGGATTAGAACATGAATACAACGTTTTTACGGTTAGAAAGTTCGGTTTGAACCCAAAACCGAAACCCTAATTATCAAGGCTGTTACATGGATGATTTATGCTTGGTTTGATGTTATATGATAT
The DNA here is from genome assembly GCF_021521415.1 of Bidens hawaiensis. Taxonomy (NCBI): domain Eukaryota; kingdom Viridiplantae; phylum Streptophyta; class Magnoliopsida; order Asterales; family Asteraceae; genus Bidens; species Bidens hawaiensis. The sequence continues at coordinate 32,170 of NW_027501270.1, read as the reverse complement.
GTAGATATACTGAGTTTGCAACCCGAGACCCGGAAAGTCGTTTAAGCTAGCAAAATTCATCGAAAACCGACAAGGTAAACCCGTAACACTCGTTTAGGGGCTGTTTAGTATTAGGTTGTGACGTGCTTGTTGTTAGCTTGTGAAAACTTTCAGGGACATTAGGGATCATATAAATGAGTCCCTGTTCAAATTTGGTAATTTTTCGATAAACGGAGAATATTTGGTGAATTTATTTCCGTTTATGAGCGTTTATTTGGGAAAAATAGCTAAACATATTGAAAAATTATGAAACTTGGTTTTGGAGTTTAATATGTGATGGTAAGATCACTGGTAAAGTTTGGGAATCATTGGAAATGTCTAAGTATGGTTTGTGCAATCATGGCTTAACGAATTTTAACAGCCGAAAAACGCACAAAAAGGCGTTTTGTCAAAAGAGTTAGGTTCTGGAAATTTTTCAGGGGCTATGTAATAACATTGAGGCCATTTATAAAAATTATCGAATTTTTCGGAGGTCGTTTGATATAAACGGGCCATTTATTACACGATTATAACCTATTAAATGAATTTTTATAAAAAAATAATTAATCATAAAATTTCTGAAAATATTTTTATAAAATTCTCCATGTCTTAATGTATTTTTACAAAAATTTACATAATTTATATATAAGTACATATTTAGTTATGATTAATCAAAGATTTAAATTATAATTGTTTTAACGAAACCGGCAGTTTTGTGTTTAACGGACTGACTGGTATGTCAAAATGTCAAAAGTGGTCAAATATCATATTTTTGAATGATATTGATAAGAACGAACTTTTTACGAGAATTCCGGACAATTCGGGTGGATTGTGCGCGTTTTGTACAATCAAACCCGTGTGAAAACGGAAACGAACCCTGCGATCAAACCAGACACCGAAACCTTAAAATTCTTTCATAAATCAAATCATTTTAACAATCAATATATTTACTTAAGTTTTATGTGATCTTACCTAATCCCGAAACGTATAAACGATCAACTGAGCTAGGCTCAGGAAACGGTGAAACTGATCCAAATCCAGTTTTAAACATTTCATAGTATACAACGTCACAATCTAAGACTATGGTCATGTTCTGGGCCTAACAGCTATACCCAGATTATCTATACAGCCCGATTTAGCTTGAACACTGTACTAGTATTAACGATACGATACCGTTTATAGGAATCAGGCTATAAACGAGGCATCTGACTTATTGATACGTGATTTTTGTGCGAACTACGATAAGGTGAGTTTCACGACCCCCACTTTCTAAACTGTTTTACGAACTTTTGGGGTGAAAAGCATGTTTACATATACTGATATACTTGAAAACGTGTGATGATGTGAATTATCTAAGTACTAACACTTGACAAGTCCCCACAAACACAAGTGATTAACTTCGTGCCGGTGACGTGTGGATAGTACTATCGGTTTGACAAACCCAACTGACAGAGCCGGAGGGGTATGCCGGAACATATGTAAACCCAGTTGCACATTGTCATTATATTTTTACATACTGCTATGTGGTGTTAGACATAGTACATACTTGGGGCAAAGTGGCTGTTAAATGCCAACGGGAGTGCATGGGCAGTGGAGGCCATGTGTTTTAGCTCGTTTCGGTTTCACTTGTGGCTTAGTATAATACATCATACACAGACATATATACATACACACTGTAAACTTTACGAACTCGTGTACTGATTTCATTGATACTCGTGAAACTTGAAACTCACCAACTAGACGTAGTTGACCCGTTTTAACATGCTTTTCAGGTAAAGCAAAAGTGGAATGATTTGCTTACATGCTTGGTGTTAGAAGGAAAGTTGAATAGCTGTGAATAGACGCTGATATAATACTGAATAAGAAGCTCGTAAACCGGTTATGTGTTTTTCACCTAGTTTGTAAACATAGTACCTACCCATGTAATATAATGTAAATTAGTTTATGAATTTCTTTATAAACAATGTTGATGATACCAGTGTTATCTGTTACATTCCCGTATTACGCTTCCGCAACTACCTAGTCGGGGTGTGACAACCTACGAGTTGTGAAATATATAAAGAGAGAGAATGGGAGTGTCTTTATCAAGGAACAAGACATTAAACAAAGATGGCAAAATTATTTTAACAGTCTTTTTAATGGCAGACATACCGACCATCGAGAAACAGACAACCCTGTTGCGCAATGACAACAAAGGAATAACTCCTACTATAGAGGTATCACACAGGGAGAGGTGAGGATAGCACTTAGGAATATGGGAAGGCTAAGGCGGTTGGTCTAGACAACATACCGATTGAGGCTTGGAAGTGTTTAGGGGATGAAGGAGTTCAATGGCTCACTACTCTATTCAACCTTATTTTCAAGAATGGAAAAATGCCAGACCAGTGGAGGAGTAGTGTAGTAGTGCCCCTATACAAGAACAAGGGAGACACACAGTGTTGTGGAAATTACAGAGGAATTAAGTTGTTAAGTCATACTATGAAATTATGGGAGAGAGTAATTGAGATCCGAATTAGGAGAGAAACGCAGGTTATGGTTAACCAATTTGGTTTCATGCCATGGTTAACCACGGAAGCGATACACATACTGAGAAGATTAATGGGGAAGTATAGGGAGAAAAAGAGAGACCTACATATGGTATTCATCGACCTTGAAAAAGCATATGACAGTGTGCCACATAGACTAATTTGGGATAGTTTAGAAGGTAGAGGGGTACCTGGAAAGTATATAGACTTAATTAAAGATATGTATGACATGACTAAAGCTAGTGTCCGTGCGCCGGTAGGAGATACTAATTTTTTTCCCGGTGGAGATGGGACTCCACCAAGGATCGGCGTTAAGCCCGTTTCTTTTCACGGTAGTCATGGATGAGCTGTCCAAGTCGATTCATAAGCCTGTCCCATGGTGCATGCTCTTTGAAGATGATATTATGTTAGTGGTTGAGACTAAACAAAGCTTGAACGAAAGGCTAGAGGAGTGGCGTGTGGCTTTAGAGGATAAAGGCTTAAGAATTAGTCGCTCTAAGACAGAGTACCTTTGTTGTGATTTCAGTAGTGTTGGTGATAGCGAGGACACCCAAATCACTATTGAGGACCAGGTGGTTCCGCAGATAACGAAGTTTAAATAATTAGGATCGTTTGTATAAAGCAATGGAGAGATAGACAGTGACATAACCCACCGCATACAAGCTGGATGGTGTAGGTGGAAAGCAGCCACTGGGGTTTTGTGCGACAAACGGTTCCCATCTAAATTAAAGGGGAAATTTTATAGAGTCGCAGTTAGACATGCAATGTTGTATGGAACAGACTGTTGGGCCATCAAGAAGACACAGGAGCGCAAGATGGAGGTGGCAGAGATGAGGATGCTGAGGTGGATGTGCCGACACACTAGATTAGATAGGATTAGAAATGAGGTCTTTAGGGAAAGGTTAGAAATAGTTAGCATATCAGAGAAAATAAAGGAAGGAAGATTGAGATGGTTTGGGCATGTGAAGAGGAGACCGACAACAGCGCCAGTTAGAGTAGTGAAAGCCTTCAATGTGGAAGGAAAGAGGAGTAGAGGCAGGCCTAAATTGACTTGGGATGAGAGAATTAGACATGACTTGACAGAGTTGCACCTCTCTGAGGATATGGTCCAGGATAGAGATTCGTGGAGACGTAGGATTAAGGTTAGCGACTTCTAGGGGAAGGTACCTAGTTAGCTTAGCTTTCTATTTAGGGTCTAGTTGGCTAGCCTTGCTCCTTGTTATTTATGTATATATTTTGTTTGATGCTGCTTTTTGATTCTTATGCCCTATTCTTAGTAGGTTACAACTTCCTTGCTTTTTTGGTAGTTTGCTATCTATGTATTGCTAAGTGTCTTTGCTTGTAGGAGGTATGTTTACTCTGATTACCTGTATGTAGCTTTATGAGCCGGGGGTCTCTCTGGAAGCAGCCTCTCTATTCTCACGGATAAAGGAAAGACTTGCCTACATCCCACCCTCCCCTGACCCTACCGATAGCGTGCTATGTGGTGGGATATAGAGGGCTTGATTGATTGATTGATTGTGCCACCATAAACAAGTATTATTAAGGTTAGATAAACAAATTAGAATGAAAGATTAAACTCAGTTTGACTTTTGGAAGTCAAACCTTCAAGAACACTAAGAAAATAACATTAGATCTTTGATGTTTGAGAGAGTTTTTGGATTTGTAGCAGGGATTAAAGGGTGGGAATGGTAGTGTATATATAAAGGAAGGAGTTGGGTCAAAGATGGGTGTTAAACACAAGAGTTTGCATGAAAAATGGATCAAACAAAACACAAAACAACAAAAATCCCGTAACCTGCAGACCCTGAGGTCGCACTACGCGATGGTGTAAGAGCCTCCCAATAGCGTATCGTGATGGGGTGTGGCCAGATATTACAAACTTTCAAAAACGACAATTTTAGTCCATGCGGTTCGTTTTAAGTGGTTTTTACGCGTTTTAAAGATCGAAATGAATGTTTTCAAGACCCAACAAGTGTAAAACAATATTGTAACATAAAATCCATCATTTTGAATATATCGAGGGTTTTGGTTTACAAAACGGGTCGGCAAACTATTATAAAACGAAAACGAATCGGAACCCAAAATTGACGAATGTCACAGCTAGGAATAGGGATGAGCTTGGTACCGTACCGGTAAATACGATCCCAAAAATTGCAAATTCTTGGTACCGGTACCGAAATATTCGGTTCGGTACCGGGATAGTACCGGTACCGAAGGTAAAAATTCGAAAAATACCGGTACCGTGCCGGTACCATACCGATCCCCAAACTCAAAACTTCGGTATCGAATTTGCTCATCCATAGCTAGGAATGCTCTTATGACATTTTGTTGAAACGACATAATATATTGTGAAAAGAGTTCAGTTTGACAGTTAAAATAGACGGGAATTGATTTTGGTAGCATATTATCGATGGTGTTGTTTCCATCGGCCAGATAGATCAAAAGCGTGCTTCAAATGCCTTGAACTACGAATTTTGGCTCGCTTGTCGGGCTTAGTTTTTTAGACCTTGAAGGGATGCTGGCCCTTACCCATGCTATTTGTCGATGTTGAAAAATCATGTAGTCTCAAGCAAGCATTGACCTTTGCATGTAAGTTGTAACAAAACTTATTCAAACTTTGCATCGGCCTTAAGTCAATTTTAATTTCTTAAAATGATTTGATGAGATTGAAATATCAACAAAATTTGTACGAATACGAATGGTTTGTGAAGAAAGAGAAGGCATATGGTTTATTTAAGAAAATGTCAAAGGGACGGCAATAACCAGACATCTAATTTTGTAACTAGCAGTTGTTTCTGATCCCGTCATAAAATTGTTAGTTTATAATGTGTTAGCCTTTTTCTTCTCATTTTTCATGATCTTTAACAAACCAATATCAAGTTTACACAATAAATTAAGATACGGTCTTATAGCCAAATTAACATTTAAGTACTAATTTTCTATCGCTCATAAATAAATTTTAGATCCATCACTCCGCTAAGTCACATGAAAAAGTGTTTTGGGATATGATTGTGGAACCGAAAGTTGCACCTTGTATGTTTACATATTTTCTTGATCAACTATATTCATGAAAATATTTTATTCATTGTAATTATGATTTTTCCTTGGATCTGTTGAGCTAACTACTTTTAATTAAGATTAAAAAATAATTGTATTATTTTTTAATTAAAAGGTAATAATTATAGTATTTATAGAATGTGTATTGTAGAGTAGGATGTCAAAAGCAACACCATGTGTGCGATTGATATGGGTTGGTTGTCTTACTAAGACACCAATATTGTTTAAAATCGATAGATTGTCTCCATTCTCACATCTAGTAGAAAGTAAATTTTTAATTCTAGCAGAAAAAAGAAGATTGCAAAAGGCTCTTACTCTCGCCAGTTTTTAGATATACTTCCTGACAAACCTTCAAATATAACCACTAAAATGTTCCTAGTCATATATTTGGTTTATTTAGTCACACATTTAAGCTTATAAATGATAGTAATTTTAATTGGGGTGTGTTGATTTCCTAAAATCAGTTTGAGATCGAGTTTTCACCCATTGAAGATGAGGGAAGATGATATCTCATTACCGCATGTTATATGACTATTGTCCTTAGGAGTTTACCATTACAACATTTGGTTTGATAAACTCCCTTGTTGAATCATGCATCGTTTATGCTTAAATATTGGGTAGTGTTTTATTTTACGATGTTGGTTCATTCTTTGTATACGTGAAATTATCAAAATTTTGGAAAGAAGAAGTTGCATGCGATTCTCCACATGCACATGATGGTTCTTGGCGGTACTAAAGGATAATCTTGGACGTGCTCGTGGAGAATCTATTAAAGATATTGTTATAAACTTCAAGTTATTGTTAGATTAGAACAGTGGTGATTTGTATTTCCTTTCTAGTACAACTTTACAACATTATCTTTGTTTGTAGATGTAAATCGTTGCTTATGTAATTGTAATATGAATAAGTTGTGTAAATCATTTTGCCATACTTTATAATGATGGAATTGAAGCTTCACACATAAGTTGTTTATGTAAAATTGTAAATGATAGACTTACAAGCATTCGTGATACTGTATAAGATTATTCCCTATTTTTGTTTTTTCAATTTTGAAACAATACTTACGCAGCCACTAAGGGGAAAGTTAACATACAAATTATAAAAGCCCGGTAACTCTACGAATCAAGTGATGTAATTATACATACAAGTAGTGTAATTATATAATTACAACTAGTGTAAGTAAACTATGTTGTAATTACATTACAATATAATTACGCTTTGTTGTATGTATAATTACACTACTTGATTCGCACAATTAGTACGTTAATTTAATTTGTATTTGATCCAAATTCCTGACACTAAACCATTTCCTTTGAACTTTATTATACCTATACCTTTTAATTTTATTTAAAAATATGAAATATAACTTATTATATTTCTTTATATTATATAAAAAATATATAGTTTATTACAATGAAATAAGAACACAAGCAGAGCAACGACCATTTACAATACATTTCTAAGTCACTAAACAAAAACAAAAAAAAACTACGAAAATATTTAACAAAATCCAACTTACCAACTGCAAGTTTCTACCAAGTTTTTTAGTCATAACACTTTCACCCACCTTTAAAAATTGGGAATAAAAAAACTGGAAGCCTTGAATACTTACGGTGCCACGTCGAATAAGTATAACCCCACATCAGCATTAACCAACCACTGTACAGTTTTAAGAAAAATGGATCTTTCATGCTGTAAATGTCTTGTACCATATGCTTCTGGACTTGTACCCTTGACGCCATTCATCTACCTGCATTGACGTTAGTCAGTTAATAGAGTTGTTGCAATTATGACTCATTTACTTATGAACGGGTTACCAAAAATCCGAAGAAAGATTTGTCTTTTGAGTCAAAATAAGTATAAAACGGCTTTTGAAATTTGAAAGAACTAATTTCGATTTATATTTCTAATGCGGGTTTTGGTTCATCCCTAAAGAGGCAAATGAACTGAAACAAAATAAATAGCTAAATAATTTAAATATATATTTATAATTACTTTTTAATGTTTAGGCTCGCAAGCCAGCTTGAACTCGATAGGTGAAGCTCGGGCTCAAACTTGTTTGTAAACAAGCTTATATTAAGGCTCAAGATAGTTTAAGCTCAACACGATTCAAGCTTTAAGCGAGCCAATCTCGAGTGGCTCGTGAGCACCTTGGCTCATTTACACCCCTAGACTTGTAATACCATAGTTTTGCATAATCATAATTAACGATATAACTAGGGGTGTTAACAAACAAAGCCGGCCCGTGCGCTACTCGAGATCGGCTAGTTAACAGCTCAAATCAAGCCAAGCTTAAACGAGCACGAGCTACTCTAAGCTTATTTAATACATAAGCCCAAGCCCAACCTTCACTCATCAAGCTCGAGCTGGCCCGCGTACCTAAACGAGCCAAACTGAAGCTTGAAAAAGTGACTCACGAGCCAAGCTCGGGCTCAGGTCGTTTACACCCCTAAAACTTAGTAAAGAAACAAATCGTTTCAACTTGGACCCATTTTGACCCGTGACCTAACCACCCATCTTACCGGCTCTAGTTGTCAACATACATCTTGAGCAACCGCCAAAACTAAACCCATGCTTATCTAGTCAGAAAGCAACTCTTCAAGCTCGGGTGAATCAGACATCAAAGGATCATCATCAACACTCGTACCATTAACCACATGTTGAAACTGAGAACCGACAAGATCATCATCTTCATCCTGATCAGATAACTCTGGCTCGTTTTCAGTGTCTTGGTCAACATTGACTTCATCAGAGTCAGCATCAGTCTTCCCGAACTTTCTAGGGAGCGTTTCGAGTTTTGATTTGGCTTCGGTGTCTTCACATATACAAGCGGCAGGGTTTTCATGAAATACACCTCGACCGGGTCTTACTTCTTTTGGCTCTCCCATGAAACCTCGTTGATGAGTTCTGACTCTTGAAGAGAACTCGCCCCATGTCATGTTTTCTCGGCTTAGGAATAGACGATATAGTTTTTTAGCGTTCGGGCGTATTGTTGGTTTGTGTCCAAAATATCTCCTGCGACATCAAGAAACAACATACGAGTTATGAGTCGAAATGTGTGAGTCGAGTAACGAGTCAAAACTTGTGATATTGTGTGCAAGTATATATGTATGCATACTATACATACATATATGAATGCACGCACATATATGTACATATGCATATGTATATACACATATATATGTGTGAGACAGGTTAGATTTCATTGACAGCAGACCAAATGAGTAAAAATTAAAAATAAAAAGTAGCTGAAAAAGAAAATAGGTAAAAGTAGCTTTGAAAGTAACCTCCTATATTATTCTACTTAACGAAGTTGAACCATGCTTCAATAATATGTTCAGTACTCCAGACTGTCTACTAAGTTAAAAAAAATGGATAAAACGGTATTAGGTCAACCCAACCCGTGTCCGTGTCACCCCTTTTGCCACCTATAATATAAATAGATAACAGATGTTGACCAAAAGTCAAAGTTGCCCATACTCTTGAACAATAATATTGATAAGATAGAAGAACATACCTTCGGCCAGCCAAGATTTTTGCCATATTGCCATTATTATTGGTAACAAACACGTCACTCTCATCACACACGATGAAATCAAGTGCAGCCATCCGAGAAGAAAAACCAGAAAACGGTTCCAACTCTTCTTTTGTGGCAATAGTGTCCTTTGAATGAATGTTGGGGAAGAGTGCTCTCAAGGGTGCCAATGTGTCATCACCACCATATACTTCACCAGAAGCTACATAAATATGTACATCTTTGTTGTATCCGAGTGCTCTCAGCATTAGACCGACTTCTTCTGGTGTTAGTGGGCATCTCCCTTGTCTCCTCTCCTTGTCGGGATTGTGGCTCTGTAAAAAGTATCTAAAATTGTTAGGCCGAGCCTGCTTAAATCTGGTTGGGTTGTGTTGGGTAATGGGTCAAATAAGATTTAGCTGAAATGGGTCTTACTAGTATGGGTTGAAATGGCCAGACTGGGTTGGGTTGACCCAAACATATATTTGTCCATTTTTGTATATTTAGTGTGTTAATTTTATCAAGAAACAAAACATTGTTGCTAATAATAGATCTTTATACTAAAAAATATTTACGAGAATGTAAGCATAAGAAAAATACTTTTTTGGAACATTTTTGGAACATGCAACAACTATGACTTCTTTATGATTTGAGGCACTTGAAATATACAAAGATCCAAAGTAACTTGTCTATAGGTAAACGGTTTGAAACTGTAAACTCCATGTAAAGGTAATAACTGTGCCTTAAAAATGAAATATACTTGTTTCTTTCAACCTCTGCTCTAAAAGATATTGAAATAGTCCTTGGTAGTGTTAGTAGTTGAATTAAACTTTTGGAACTGTAGACACAAAATAGACCTTAAATCAAACATATTAATAATACTAAGAAGAGGAGGCAATTTAAACCAAATTACTTGTAAAGGGGTCGATTGGGTTATGTTGACTCTATAGTCAATAATGGTCAAATAGGTATGCTAAAAGTGTAAACTAAAAAGGGAAAAAAAGGTTAAAACAATTTAAAAGTATCCAAAGTATAAAGCATTTAAAATTTCTCCTAAGTTCTTTTAAGACTTTTGGACCATTAGTTTGATAATAGATTTATAATCATTGAAAGTGCCAACTATTTGCCAAAATTTAAACAAAAAGTATTGACGGGTCAACTCAACCCAAACAAACAAACCCATTTTGATCTGCTCTAAAAATCTACTTTATTGACTCGTTACCGAACCAACCCGGATAGTTTGGGGGCTAATTTTGGGCATAGATGATGAAATCAACTGAGCATAAGAATCAAATGCTTACATGTAAAGTTTTCCACCTCTTTCTTATTTTACCCAATTCTTTTCTTTCCTTCTCTCCACCACCATAATAGCATCCTGAAAATGCAAGCATATCAGGTTCAAACCTGTATTATAAAACGAAAAAAGGTTATAGTTAGCACAAGAAATGCAAGTTTCCTAATCACACAAAAACATAACATAATTCATTTTCAAATCTACATTTTAGCATTTTTAGGGAAGTTTCAAGCACCATATCACATCAATGACATATAAACATAGAGTTGACCCATTCACAAATAAATGGGTCAACATCGCTACCTCTTAACTTATGATGAGATTTGCTAAAGGAGGGATTACATAAAATAACAAGAACAGCAACATAAGAAATATCAGGTACATACCTCAGGTGTAGAGCTACATAGTGCTTGCCCATCTTCCTCATTCGGTTGACCAAGGTTTGACCCATTTCATTTATAGGGTCAGTGAATTTTAATGCATGGTAGTTTACCCTGCATCTAAGTTTTTGAAAATCAGTATCCAACTTGTTAGAAAGTCTGTAATCAAACTTGCTTAGCTGAACGGCCTGCCAAAAAAAAAAGAATAAATTATTTTAACTTCAAATATAGAAACCTTATTATATAAAAAAATTATGACCTCCCCCCCTTTCTGACTCATATCTGTAGAATCATGTGTATACAAAATAACAATAGAACATTAAAACATAGACATACAGATAAAGTTCACCTCTGGAGAATAAAGATGAACAGAAGAGTAAAGTTTCTCTGTTATAAAAAAGAATGGCATTTAACTTGTGTTAAAAGGTCAATTTTGTGTCAGCATGTTTAAAAGATAACATATAATGTTGAGAAACTCCTTTGAAACATAAGATTTTAATGCTATATGTCAATACAATAAAACATTTAAAACTTTCAGGAACTGGGATCTACAAAAAGAATCTGCTATGTTGAGTTCATTTCAAGTTTAGATAGCATCACTCAACTCATGATCCAACAAGAAACAAAATACGCGCCCATGCATGCTACATTGCTACTACAAGAGACCTCAGTTCTCAGGATCAATATTTAACTCTACAAGGCATAATAATCATGTTATGATGTCATATTTGTACCCTAACAAATTAAAAACTAACTAAAGAAAAAGTAATGTATTTTACCAACGAGAACATCTGGTCTTAAAACTATAATCTCATGCATTCATTTTCATATTATAAAAGGTTAATAACTAAAAAGGTTGATATTTATTGTTCTGTAAATATCAGATTATCAGCCATCGAAAATAGATCTTAAGACACATTGGGTATAAACTAGAAAATAAGAACTTGAACAGCAAATCCCATGAGACGTGTTCTATGGCAACTGCAACGTGCAAACAATGCAAGACATTGCAGACTTACGAAATAAACAAAACAAAACTGCAGATTATATAACTTACACGCTTCTTCAAAAGCACAGGTAATACACGAATCTGATAGCATCTCTCGTTACACTTCCGGGGCACACGCATATTATATGGAACCAAACTCTTGCCTCCCTTGTGTGGAAGCTCTTTTATAACTCTTACATCTTTTGATAGATATGATATAAACCAGTCAACATCAAATATCTCTGAAAAGGTACTGCACAAGAAACCATACCATCAACTATATGAAACTTGCATGCCAAATTTGTTACAAATTTAAGTCATGTTCATTGCATGTGCAACATTGCATGCATTTCTCTATGACTAACCTAGAATCCTTCCAAAAAGACTTCTGGTCCAGCTTTGGAACAACAAGTGTAGCATTCAAAATACGTGCAGCAACAACTGCATCTGTAATCTGCGAATTTAAAATTAAGTAATCACTAATCATACATATTTAAGTTAAGTAAATAAGTTAACAAAATGATTAGGGATTAATTACCCCGGTTCGTTGTTGGTTTAAACCTCCACTTGTGGCTATTAACAAGTACCGATTCGGATATGTTACTGATTCCACTTCTGTAATTCATCAAAGAAAATTAAACCTAAAAAATACATGAAATGATAAAAAAACCAGAAGAAGTCATCTGTAATTCTGTCTTACTTGGAAACTTATTGCTAGCATTACTACATCCAAAATAGAACTTTGACATCCGTGTACTCCATAGACTCCGATCAATCATCATCCCACCACTGATCTAGATCCCTCGATCATACAACAAATCACATCCAAAATTAAACAATAATACAAAATCAGCTCCAATCCAGATTCAAAATGATAAATCACACCACTACAATCCAAACTTCCAATTAATGGAAATAAACCTAACTGGAACTTCGAACAGAGACGTGACTGCAGGCGAATCATCAACAACGACATTATCATTCAACTGCAATTCATCATTATAATTGAAACGAATTAACAGAACTGAACACATTATCATTCAACTGCACATCATAAAACAAACTTACATCCAAATTAAACAATAAAACATAATTAGATCCAATCCAGATTCAGAAATGATAAATCACACCACAACAATCCAAACTTCCACTTAACGAAAAAAACTTATCAAGAACTTTAAACAACAACGCAACTACAGGCGAATCATCAACACCACATTATCATTCAACTGCAATTCACAAAACAAATTTACAAAACTGAACGCATTATCATTCAACTGCAGTTCAAGAAACAAAATTACATCCAAATTTGACAATAAAACAAAAACAGATCCAATCCAAATTAAAAAAAAAACAAAAACAACACAGAACCAAACACAACATTCCAAACTTCCGATTAACAGAAGAAACATAAAATAACCGGAACTTTGAACAGTAAAACGTTCAACTGCTAGTCATCATAATAATCGAACAAATCAACGAAACTGAACACATTATCATTCAACTGCAGTTCATAAAACAAATTTACATTCAAATTAGACAATAAGACAAAAATCAGATCCAATCCAGATTCAAAAACCAAAAACCATACCACAACAGTCCAAACTTCAGATTAACAGAAGAAAAAAAAAAGCCTAACCGGAAGACATTATCATTTAACTGCAAATCATCATTAATAATAACAATCAAATTAACAAAAACCTAACGTAACCATATAAATTGATAAAAAAAAGAAACCTGATCGAACAGTGAATCATCAACAACGACATTATCATTCAACTGCAACCAATCATTATACTCAAATCAAATCAAATTCATTCAAAACCTAACCAGAACACATTATTCGACCGAATGTAACCGAATACAGCTAGTAACAATCAACAGCTGTGTAACTAATTACATCCCAATAAAACAACACGACAATACCAGATCCAATCCAGATTCAAAAACGATAAATCACACCACAACAATCCAAACTTCAAATTAACAAGAAAAAAAAAATTACTGAAACTTCAAACAGTGAATCATCAACAACGACATTAACATTCCACTGCAATCAATCATAATAATCAAATTCAACGAAAAATAAAAAACCTAACCGGAACACATTATTCAACATTTCAACCTTACGTAAACAGTAGCGCAAGTACAGGCGAATCATCAAAAACGACATTATCATTCAACTGCAATTCATAAAACAATTAACAAATCTGAACACATTACCATTCAACTGCAATTCATAAAACAAATTTACATCCAAATTAGACAACAAGACAAAAACAGATCCAATCCAGATTCAAAAATGAAAAATGACACAACAGTCCAAACTATTATTAACCGAATCATCAACTGCAAATCATCATCATCATAAAAATAACAAAAATCACATCAAATTAACAAAACCTAACACATTATTTATACTCAAACCTAACGTAACCGAATAACCGAATACATACATACAGTAACTAGCAAACTAACAATCAACCAATAGACAGCATTAGCGATGTAACCGAGATTACCGACGTCGACGTCCGGCGTGTGAAATGGTGCGGATGATTAACCGAGGGTGCGAGCAGAGACATTAAACCGTACAAGACCAAAATGGAAGCGGAGATAGCGGAAATCGCCGGAATAAGAGAGCGGAAGCGGTTGTGAGTGTGGTGACGGTGGCGCCGCCGGTGAGTAGCCATAGATGTATCACACACAGAGAGTGTGTGTTTGTGTTAAATCTCTCTAGAAAGTAAAAGATGAGTTGGTTAGAAAGAGAGAGAGATGAATAATAAAGAAAGAAAAGGAGGGAACACGATCTGTCAGAATTCTAGTATTTGTTTTTCTTTTTGGAGAGAGAGGTTTATTATTATTATTATTATTATTATTATTATTATTATTATTCGGTTATTTGCAAGGATGGACAGGGTCGGCAGACAAAAATCAAAAAATATTATACATATGATTTTTTCAACAGTGTCTAAATCATCTCCGATATATGTTGTTTTTTCAGTATTTTTATATGCTAAATAAATGGCATTTCACCCCATAAAACCATCCCATATATCCTCTGTTCTGTTTCCTCTTTTCTTCCTCTTACCTCACAAATATTTTGAAGAAAGAGAGAAATTGAAGCCCAAAACGTCCCATAGCACCCAGCGGAGGTGTTCCTGGCGCTATGAGGGCTTTTTGCACGTCTATGGTGCCTACTACGGGTGGCCTTAGTACATTCTTCACCAAGAATTTTACTTTACCCTCTCTTCTCCACATCATACTCACTTATTCACATCACCTTTTTTTCTCAAGAATCTCTTACCGTAGATGCTCTTACTATCCGAAATCTTAAGGGTGTGCGTGATGCGGTTCAGTGTGGTTTTGGGTAAAACCAAACCGAAAATCAAAACTTTGGTTTTTGGATTTTAGAAGCTGTCCGGTTTCGGGTTTTGCCGTTTGAGCTTGAAAATTGGCCGAAAATAATGAATTTGCGTATATATAATTTTTTTAGTTATTAACTAATTGAGTATTATACATTTGACCAAGACTATTGAAGTTACATGTTTATTAAATTCTAAAATAAATTACTTAAAATAAAAAATAAATAAATAATCTATAAATTCGGTTTTTTCGGTTTTTTTACATGCAAAATCATTCGGTTTTTCAAAATAAAAAACCAAACTGTTGGTTTTTTGTTTCGGTTTGGATTTTTCGGTTTTTTTTGATTTCTTGCACACCTCTAACTCAAATACTTAAGTGAGCCTTCGTGAGACAAAACGAGCATATTGATTTTGACGCTTCATACTTAACTAACACATAAACATGATCAAAAAAGGAATTCCATGATTATGAGAAAACCTCATTAAGTTATGTTTCGAACTTAAAACCACAAACTAATATAAAGATCTCAAACTTTAACAATCTAAGTACTTATGATGCCATTTGACCATATGACAAGTTGCATTATATATAATAGGATTTAAATAGAAAAATTAGTGATGAGTTGATACGATATTATTTTTGTCATAGGTGAGTTTGTAGGATAGAGATTTAAATGGTACAAGCCAGCTATGTTTGGTTGGGTTTCATTTTATTTGATTTGGTTTGCTTGGTGGACTTTTGAATGATGGATAGGGTCGGCAGATAGGGCATAAAATATTTTAAGACAAAAAAAATAAAATAAAAAAGTACTTATTACATATATAATAAAATATATTTAGTATTTTATATATAAATGATTTAAATAGAAAAGTGGTGATGTAAGAGTTGGTGAGATAAATATATATATTTTTTGTTTGTTGGTGAGGTTGCGTGTTTGAAACTTTACTGGTACACAAATATAAACCATTCATGTTATCCTCGTTATAGAGGTGGAAACGAGGCCAAAACGTTGGGCACATCCCCCCCCCCCCCGGCTCGTTTTGGCTCCGTTGTGGGCGAGGTTCGTTGTATACTCAACGGCCACCCCCTTTAATCCTTCAACCAGTTAAGTTTTTTCCCACAAAATCCAACCAATCAAATTTTTTGTATTATTTATATTTTATTTAATTTATAATGATTGCAGCAACATTTTACCACTACACATTTTTTGCAAAAACTCCCAATTGTTGTCCGGGACATCACGTGTTACAAAACGTTCCTATGTACATAATTACTACTACACCTGGTAGAAAGTAGTCAGTATTTGAACTTGAACTTGAGACAAAAATCAAGTTGAGCTTGAGGTCAAAGTTTCAAAAGCTCATTTTTGTAGTAATGATTATTTTTATATAAGTTTGTAATCTAAAGGTTCATATTTACGCACACGAGGTGTTAGAATTCTACGGACTGGCCTTGAGCACGGAGTATTGCTTTTGCTATCTACGTTATTTATTAATATCTATTGTGAAGTGAGAAAATCTATTTCACATGTTATATGTTATATTGAATAGTAATGATCATGTGTCATAACAGATTTGTCATTTGCGTACCTACTTTGATGATTTATGTGACTTTATTTTCATCAATGGCGGTTAAAAATTTGGTTGCATGTGAATAACCACTCACGTATTAGTTTTTGTTCACGTCTCATCAACAATGTACGGTAAACTAACAAAAATTCAATAAGCACGCGACATAGGCTTGCATAGTGTTCATTTTATTCACATATGTGATTAATTACTCTAATACATAACGATCTTGAGTTTTGCTATTTGGTACATAAAGTTTAGATATATTTAAACACACACATAGAGAGAGAGAAAGAGGAGACTATTATGCACCGGTGATAATTGTTCGTAACATTTGTCTAAATATATAACGGTCTTTAGAAAACAATATGTGTTGTTATTTGTGGTTAATATGTAAGATCAATAATGTAAGTGATGTTGTGCAATACATGTGTGCCTTTTTCATATAATTTACTAAAAGTAAAATGTTTTTCTGTTTTTAAATCTTTTAGAAGACGACCAGTTACAAAATGATAATAATAATAATAATAATAATAATAATAATAATAATAATAATAATAATAATAAAGCATGGTGAAATTGGAGAAAAGGGTAAAAGAATAATGATTGCTCACAAATAAGCAAACTACATATTCAAGCAAAGTATATATCCAATCACATTTATTCACATAAATAAACTTTGTTAAGGACAAAAGTACATCTAGCCACATCTTTTATAAAAGATCTCGATATAACCTATGAAATAGAAATTGTAAAATACATTTTTTTATTAATTTAATCTATTATGTTACTATCAATATATTTCATATGATATGTTTTTCATTGTAACTATAACTTTATATTACATCCATACGATGTGTATTACTTTTATGGAGTATTATACTTATACAAGGTTTATAAATTCTCTAACTTTGCTTCGGTTAAAGTGTAATTTTTAACACATTTTATTATTCCGTGAATAATATGTCAAATAACATGGTATCTTTTAATGGAATATTTAGATTTTTGTAATGTGAATATTTTTTAAGCAGAGAACCATATGAGTAGAATATAGTAGGAGCAAGGGTAGAGGATGTGCCTTGATTCCTTCTTCCCTTATTACTAATCAATTGCTTTATCTTCATCATGTGTTATTCCTTACTTCTAAGTTTCTATAGATGAGTAGTGAATGGTAACACCCTAAAACTGATTAGTTATGGTAAACTCGGTACAAAAGGCATAAAGACGCTTCAGGATACCAGATGTCATACATTCAAATAGTTCAACACTCGCTTAGGTTTCAATATATATGATACTAGTTTATATACCCGTGTAGTACACGGGTTGAAAAAAATTATATTGAAAACATATTAATAAAATATATGTATGAACTTTTGAAAATCAAATAAATATGTAAACTATAACATTTATTTTAGGAAATGGTATATATGTTAAAAGCTAGTTATTGGTTTTATATTTTTTACAATGTATAGAAAAGTTGTAACAGTTTAGTCTCTAAGCCCGTGTAAAACTTTTACGGGTTGAAGTGTTTCATAATATCATTTACCAATCATATTCCATGGTGAGTCCTATTTATACAACCTCAAAAGAAAATGAAAATGAGCACACTTATGAAAATGTGAGAAAATTTGGGTTCTGTGAATTTGAGATATGGTTGTTTTCAAAATGCTTTCCACAAGTTATTCAAAAACATCCACAAGCAAATTCAATACCTGCCACAACAAACCGACACTCAAAAACTTTGCACTTGGGAAATTATTATCTTGAATACGCATTTTATAAAGAAATCCCAAACAGGACCGTTATTATAGCTCAAGATGTTTGCCTACTAATTGCTATACATAACATGTTTTGAAAAGCAGAATGTCTAAAATACCCTTCAAAAAGCAACATATTCAACCGTCTATAAAATATTCAACCGTTGACTAAAATTGCCCTTCTCTTTAAAATGATAAAAAAACTAATTTTAATTAAAAACTTAAGTACACTGTGTTTTCTTTGCACTTCAAGTTCTCAAGAACCTCGAAACTGATATACATAATTTTCTTTAAAATGATAAAAAAAAAAAACTAATTTTAATTAAAAACTTAAGTACACTTGGTTTTCTTTGCACTTCAAGTTCTCAAGAACCTCGAAACTGATATCCATAAAACGGAAGGAATTAAATGTAGATAAAACATGTAAAGAAAAGGCTATCTTCTCAAACACCTGTTGTCCACCATAGTATGGATCTGGGACTTCAGTTTCATCATGTCTTTTGCAGTAAGAACACATTAATATAACCTGCATATACACATTCACAGTCGAATTATATAAAATAAAAGAATTAAAAAATGCCGCATCAAATGAATATTCTTTAAAACAGACCTTCTTGGCTGCATTGGCTGGTAAGGTCTCCTTAAACCCTCACCTATCGAAAGCTACAAGTATATCCTCTACAATATCGATATCAAAAGTAAACATAAAGTAAACAAAATCAGTCAACCCATGGATGTATGAACTTAAATTACCAGTTTCAAGTAAATGTCATTCTGGTAAGCTAAAAGAATTTAACTTATACTCAAACCTTTAATTACTATTATTATTATTATTTGAGTTGATATTAACTTAATAACTTTTTTATGTTTGATTTGGGTTTTCTAGGTTTTATATTAAATCTAAAATAGATGGTTTGGTTGGGTTCCTTAGGTTTTTCAAATACGCGTGACAAGACACGGTAACAAAATCTAAAACACTTTTAACTACTGTTTTTGTAACGAACAATTAAATATTTTTCAAAAACTCATCATCAAGTTCTAAACAGCCTTTTATAGTTAAAAATACAACACTTTAAAATTACAAGTTCCTGACTTCGAACCAAAGCTTCAACATTATACATCAAGAACAAACCATTTTTTTAGCTGGTCAAATATCAAGTTCAACAATCGTGTATGCAGTTCCAAACTTTGCCCTTTGTGAGATTGGCTATCTATCCTACCCTAGCCAGCCTATAAGTTATACATTTTAATTAAACATAATTGAATACCATGTAAATCTACACACTTGCACTCCCACAATTAATGGCATCCTAGTTATGCTGAATACCAGCAGACCTCTTCTTTGGCTGCCACATAAGCAAAATATTCTTCTTGGCTGACATGTGTACAAATACTCTATATGAATGACAAGTGGCTTCATTTATTATATAGTAAGATTAAAATTTTAAAATGGTACACTAATGGCTTGTGGTTCGATAACTGATCCTCCTGAACAAACTACATGCCGCCACTAACAAACTAAACTAGCTGCACATAATCAAATTACAATATTTGGTCCAAATTAAAAGACTGCATACCACATCACTGTAACCGCTTTGGGCATTGCAATAGTACATATACATCATATATGGTTTCGATAAAGAGGTTGTTATAAATTTATAATTGACACATTACCTCTTGTTAGTCAAAACACAAATATTCACTCTTACATCGAAGCTTGGTCGTAAAGAGCACCCTCTCTTTATGAATTATAGTGAAGCTAACCGTGTTCTCTTATGCCTTATGTAGGACTAGTGGTAGAGCCCGCGCGTTGCGATGGGGACGCAACACGGATTTGGTCGGTAGGCTGGTATGTTATGGTACCGTTTCGTAAGAGGCTTTGGCCTTTATACATCAGTTGGGAATACGAACAATATAATGTAAAACTTGGGAATACGAAGTTATAAAGCATGTGACCATGGTCCATTTTGGCACCTTTATTTCCAAAACGACTACACCCCGAGTTCATATGGTGCCGGAGACACAAATAAACCCGGAGCCACAACCCGTCTGCGGTTTGAGCCAACGCGGACGTCCGAGAAAACACACAAAGAAACCCGCCGGCGAACCTCGGGCTAAAAAGAACACTATAACGTGGAGTATCGACTAGTGCGAACTATGTGTTCGTTCTTGGTGCGAAATATCGGAAGATGCCGAGTGCGGTAAGTTTTTAAAATATATATATTTTTTAAATTTCTTAGAAATTGTAATGTTTTATTTTTTAGCGAACTATCAAAAAACGAGCGTATTTTGTCACAAAATTAAAGAGTTGTTCCACGAACTTGGCGGGGACTCGCATCGAGAACCCATTCCTTACAGTCGAAATGGAACAATATCAACACCAAATGCACGGTTTTCCATACGGTTCACTCTCGGATGACTTGAACGTGGAGTAGCGGTGTCTCTGACGTGGAAATCATGGAAAGAGCGTTGACAGAGTATTAACATAAGGTCTCGGGGAACTTCAATTACTTTGGCATATGGAAACAATACCTGAGGTTTCACCCAGAATGGGGCCCGGTTATGGAGGCCAACACCGAAGGTGGTCCGCCTAAAAAAGGTCTAAAACATCGTTTTCGGTTGATCCAGAAATGCCCCGTTCCGACGCTCGAAACTTCAACCTAAGCGATAATGAAGCCGGGAATCCTTATGCGTATATTACCAAGATGCCTCGACCGGGGGGTAGAAGAAGCAAGGGAAAGAGAAAGAGGAAAGGGGTTGCGTCGTCGTTGGCAAAGGGTTCGAATGCCGAAATGGAAATTCATTTCAAAGAAATGAACATTCGACTCAAAGATGTACAAGAACTTGGAGCTAAACGTATTCAAATAAATTTGGGCGCCGTCGAAGTACTTAAAAGGAATGAATTGGACCATGACATCGAGGTTTTAGCAAAGAAGTTATCCGAAGACGACCCGAGAGTCCAATCTCTAAAATCAATTCGGCAAGCGAAAATTTTTGAAAAATACAACATGTAGTCTTATTATATTATTATTGTTATTATTATTATTATTATTATTATTTATTGTTGTATTTTTTAATTTAATGTATTTTTTTTTTTATTTTAATTTACTTTTTATTTGCGAGTTTAATGTATTTTTATAATTTTAATGTAGAATTTTAATATTATATCATAATTATTTAAATGAATTATCATTTAAAAAAACAAAAACAATTAACAGTGATTAGGCGCCACGTGACGCATGACGCCTGGGGTGGGGCTTTATGACTGCACACTGTTTTTGTAAAAACTGTAACTCTGACTGGGCCCCACGTGATGTATAACGCCTGGTGGTGGGGCTTTATGACTACACATGGTCTTATCATCCAAAGTCTTATATAAAAAGCGTCTTTAGAGATAATGTAACATCCCGTTTTCTCATTTCGGTTAATAAAATAAAATATGAGTTATTATGATTCGGGCTTGTGTTGGGTTAAGTAATATGGGTGATGAACTTGTGTTAATAAGGAAAGGAGAAAAATCATGGGCTTAAGCCCATGTCCCATGACATAAATACATTAATTAGCCCATAAACCATTCATTTCACCCATTCCATACACCACCCAAAACACACACTTAAGCTCTCTCTCATATTTCTCTCTTTCTCTAACCGAAACCAAGAAGAAGAACCGATCCCGACCCGAGGTAATGATGGTATGATATTGTGCGGATCCAAACCTGCTAGATCTAATTGCGAAACGACGAGCCGACACCCTCAACCGTTGTCACACCCCAAACCACGGCCTAGGCGTATGACACATATGTTGGTACCACAATTGTAAATAAATCAGAGTTACGTTTAATAGCGGAAGTCTTTATAAACTTGTGGATTTAAAATGTAATATTTACATATATAAAAAGACGGGATTTAAAAGTTTCCCGTTTGATGATTACTTGTGTTACTTTACAAAATCACCATTTACATTATATTAAGTTTAAACAAAAAGATCCGAGCCATCGGATATCTTGCACTTCGTCATTCCAAGTGCTAACCTTGATCACCAGTAAAATGTAAGAAAATACGTCAGCAACGAATGCTGGTGAATATGCTGACGCTAAAAATATTTCTTTACTTAATCATCCCTCGAGACTACGTAGGTCTCGGCCCAACGTGGCTTAGGAATAATCAAGTTAAAACAATACAATTTATAAACTCAAGTCTTTATACTCGGCTCCCCTAGCAAACACCGCAACGTTCGACTAGTTGAGTGCCTATACGTATACACAAGGTCATACTCCCCCAGGCGAGCGTAATTGTGACCAGGTGTGATGTGCCCACCACATATGAAAGGATCCATACAAACACACACGATAGCCTGAGGCCAGTATTTATACCCTTGTTTATAAATGTTTTAGAGACACTTAGTCTCATGTAAAGTTGTTCATATAACACGTTGACTTGTTTAAAACAAGTTTGTAAAAGTTGGAGCGTATTCACCTTTTCAATTTGGATCGGCTTCAAACACCATCCGAGGGTCTTTCCCGTTGCTATCTCGCACCTATAGGACGAGTATAACCAATCGTTAGTCGGATATACAATCCGGCTTAAGACCTTTAATCTTATTTTATAAACTTTACCTCGATGAACCTTTAGTTCAAAATCTCTTTTACTTTAAACCTTTAGTTTTAAAAGTAATTTATGAACATTTAGTTTATTTATAAAACCCTACGTTTCTTCTTCTCTAAGAAACGCATTCTTTTCTTTTCTTTATTATTTAAGAATAGTTATTTATTCCTTAAATAATATTTATAACAAAGAGAATATATATATACTTACACACATATATACATATTTATAATTATTTATAATCTTATCTTTTATTCTTTCTTTGTTATATCTTCTTTTATTTTATCGAGGTATCGAGTATAACCTCGACTTTAGGTTTTAAGTCTTTGTAATATTTTATTATTATTTTCATCGGCGTTACGCCTACCTTTGTTGGCTTATGGAAACCCTAACTACTCGAGCAGCACTCCAACGCTGCTTCACCTTCTTTTCCCTCTCGATCAACACTTCTTCTAGTTACTCTTTCCTTGGCACGCCAAACGATTAACACTAATCGTTCACCATTTGTCGGCACGCCTTACGAGACTAACCATCATGATGTAGAGAAGTAATAAACACCTTCTTGGTTGATACGTCGGTGGAAAGTGGCACGAACTTCGAGGAAACGAACACGTAACTCGAGGAATCGGGGCACGTTTTTCGAGGTGGATTGATAATATGGATATGGGATTCTAGAGAGATGTTAGAGAGAGATTTGTAGGTGTGATTTGGTGTGAAATTGGATTAAACCCTAGCTTGCTATTTATAGGCAAATCTGGCAGCCAATTGCGATACGCGATGGCCTCTTGGCTAGCCGGTCGCGTATCGCGACGTAGGCTTGGCCAGTCATCACGTAGGTCTGCCACGTGTCGCCACGTGTCGAGCGACGTGCCACGTGTGGCCACGTGGTGAAGGGTGTGCCATGTGTGGCCACGTGGCAGGCCACGCGTCTTGCTGTCAGACAACCCTTCGCGATACGCGATGGGTTTCCCTTCTGATCTATCGCGTATCGCGATGGGTCAGGAAAACAGAATTTTTATTTTTAACCCTTGGGTTTGGATCTTGACAGATTTGGTCCCTAGACTTTGGAAAGTTGACATTTTGAACTCGAAATTTTTTTGATGTTACAACCGTTAAAGTCATGAGATCCGGATGGAATCGGGTATAAACCGGTCAAAATATGAGCTTAGGGGTCACCCTAGCTCAGATCTGGATCGAACGGGACGTAAAACGGTGCGAAAATACGTTTTCCCGGCCACGACCCTTAATACGGCGTTGACGGCGCCGAAAAAGGTGTACAAGTAAGGGAATGTCAGAGAATGTTTCTGACATTCTCTGACTTAACCCTGGTTCGTTAGCGGAGATATAACGAATTAACAAGCAATTCGTTATGCCCATTCGTTAAGAAGAGATAACGAATTAGAAGCAGTTCGTTAAGCCATTCATTATGTAATTTGTTAACGGAGAACTGACGAATGAGCCCTAATTCGTTATAGAAAGCCAGTTAGCTATAGAAATCTAGTTTGTTATGGAATGCCAATTCGTTATAAAGATCCATTCGTTAAGAAATAACGAAGGAGCTAATTCGTTAAAGAACTGGATGACGAACTGGATAACGAATTAAGTTTAAATAATGACTGAAATGCTCCCTGGACTTAGAAAGAATGATTAAAATTCAAAGAAGCCCTTGGACTTTATTAATTGATGAAAGATACCTTAAATTTGGTTAACCCCAGCCAGGGGCTCTACCCCTTGGACCCGGCTATGGGCTGCCGCCCCTAGAACCCCGCTACTGCCCCCGTACCCCCGTTCGTTGAGGGTTATAACTAAACTAGAAATAGGATATAAGCAGTGATAGTTAATTAATATGTGTAATCATTATACAGTTAGTCGCGCTAAGCTAAAGAAAGGAATAACCATTAACGGTGAATGTAACCGAGCTCAGGGGAGTTCTAGCCCCACTTCCTTGTTATGTTTTCGGGGCTGTGTGCATACTCAATTTGAACGTTAATACACTTACCTTAAATGGTAAGTGTATGTTGTCAGGTCCCCGATTTCAGCTGGATCTTACTCAAATCATGTCATAACTCACACATATAAATGTGCCGACAAGAGAGTTAATGACGGGTTGCTATATTTAGAAAGATTAATGTTTGTTAAAGGCGGAATCAATAACAAACAAGGTAGGTGCAATTAATAATCAGAGTTAGAAAACACAAACAAGATTCACTCAAAAGATTTTCATTTATATAATATTCATCATACAAAAGGTAATCGATTTAGGGTTTCTTTTAGGAAAACGATAGTAGCTAAATAAAGATTATCGTATTCAGCCGCCTATTTTTCCGTGTTGTGTCTCTGTCCTCAGGTGTGCCCTAATTATTCCTTTTATAGGCCTGACACCCTTGGACAACTGTCATTCCTTCTAGAAACCCTAAATTATAAGACATACTCAAGTTACATATTCAGAAATAATCCTAAGTGTAAAACAAGTCTTCCGGGTAGGCTTTGCATCAATCTTGTCTTTCCGAGTATGCTCTGCCATCCTTTAGGACTTGGTAATATAAAAGTGTGCTCGGGATCAGTTTCCGGGTAGACTTTACTTGAAGAGTATTTTACCAAGTAAAATACTCACCGGGTAGACTTCAATCTTCTTAACTTTGTCAGACTTTTCCCGACAAACCCTTACGAGCAACCTTGTTCTTCAATGGTCCCTTCAACCCTTTGCTAGAGAATAGCTTATTAGCAAAGTGTGGTTGGTAGCACTGTTCCTTGCTTGAGTTGAACCTTGCCCGATGATACTTGAGATATATCATTAAATCATCAAGCCTACTTGGACCATGCTTATTAATGAATACCTTGCCCGGTATTCCAATTACTTGGCTTCATGAGCTTGGTTAGCCTAAAGCTTACTCGGAAGTGAACTTTACTTAGCTATGAAGAACAAACCTGCTTGATACAGTGCACCATGCCCGGACTTGCATAAACTAGTGAACCTTTCCCGGTAATACACTAATTTGCAAACCCTGCCCGGTTTTCCACTAAAGAAGACTTCAAGAAGATAACCCTGCCCGATAGACAAAATATCGTACCCGGCTAAGTAAAAGCTTGCTTGGAAGTCTAAGGTGTGCCCGGATCCATACTTAGCAAGTTCTGAGGAGGTTAAGAAGATTCCAATCTTCCATATGTTCCATAGAACAAGTCTTTGACTTAACAATCTCCCCCTTAGGTCAATTTCTTGACTCAACAATCTCCCCCTAGATTGGAACACCTCAGCTATCCCAAAACACATCTATAGTTACTTACACAGGATTAAAATATACATCAAATTAAAGTCAAAGTTACATAATCAAATTACATAAACAGTTACATATTCAAAAGCTGTCAAACGACATTACAAATAAAATCCTACTCTATGAATCTTGTCTTCTTCTTTCATTGTAGGCAGCTTGTCTTCTGTTTGTTATCACTGATGCAGCTCTCATTTTAAAGATATCAAGGGCTCGGTAATGAGTATGACCTTCTGGTATGACTAAGTCCCTTATATCCATTAGATCTTCATTATGCAAGCAATTCAAGTCTTCATCCTTCTTGATTATCCCCAGTACTTTTTCGTCAGAGTTTTTCAACAAGTAATGGTCAACATTTTCTTTGTATTCAACTTCAGTAATGATGCCATTTCTTTGGACTGTGTAGCTGGGGCGTGTCATTCTTCTTCCAAGGCTTAAGCATGCATTCAAGTTTGACACTGGATTCCTGTCTTTGACATTTATTTGGTAGTACAGTTCAGCTTTGTCCATTTTCAATAACTTCTCTGACCTTTTCGATCTGTGAAGTTGAATCATTCTCCAACTTCTCTTTTCTTTTAAGAACCGGAATCCCTGGTCAGCTTATTTCTTCAAAAACTTTGAGAGATCAATCATTTGCCTACCTGCCATCTTGTTTCTGTCTCTATAATCATACAGGTCAAGTGTGGCCATTCTTTCTAGTTGTTCTTGAGTATACTCATAAAAGTCACTTCTCACAACTATCTCTCTTAGCTTTATGCTTTCCATAATCACTCTTAAGCATTCAGATACAGAATCATAATAGAGTTCTCTGGGAAGATCCACATCTGATTGTGGTCTTGATGATCTTTGTAGTGCAGACCTACTTGATTCACCTCTTCCACCTTCACCTCTTCCACCTTGTGGATGTCTTCTTGAGATTGGAGGCCTAAATGGAATAGACTTCATGGGTTTTCTTGGCCCCAGATTGAAAGTTTTGATGTAGATTGTGTCTACCATCTCAGGTGGAAGGTTAGCTAGTTCAACTGCATCTTGTCCAGCTAGTTCTTTAAGATTGAGCAACATTTTTGCCATACCAGGTCTGTTTGACAGACCAGCAGGTACAAATTTTCCATCCACAAAGCTTCTAGGGTTTTCTCCTTCCCTTAGAGCTTTCTCCCAATCAGCCTTTTGAATGTAGAAAAGATTTTTCAAATCTTCCTTTTCTAATGCATCAAAAGAGGCTTCATCCATTCCCCTTTGGTTTATCATTATCCTCCTTAGAATATTTATCATTTCTTCATTCTCCCAAGGAAAAATTAGTTCATCTTCAGGATCAGGCTTATCTTATTGAGGAGTTGGGGTTTCAACAATAGGTCATTTCCTTTTCACTCTGAATATTCTGTTTCTCCCTCAGAGTCATTATCTTTCTTTTCTTTACTGTAGGATCAACAAATGTTTCAGATTGTTTAGCAGAGCTCTCAGTTTGGACCCTCTTCAGTGTTTCTTTTCTTTTCAATTTGTTGTATTGGTTCAACACTGATTCTCTAGATAGGTTCTCAACTATTTTAGGCTTCAAACCTTTCTCCACCAGGTATCCACACATCCCTCCAAACTTCTCTTTCAAAGTTTCCAACTTTTCAATATTCTCATTCTCCTTTACACATTTCTCAATCACCTTTTCTCTTTCACTGTTGTAAAGGTCTTGGAGTTTATCATGATTGAAATGGCTCAAATCTTTTTCAGAGTATCCATGCCTTCTCAGATATTCTTTGTGTTTCTGAGCATCCTTATTCTTTTGTTGCATGGCTCTTTTGATCTTTTAATTTTCTTCCTCAAGCCTCTGATTCAGCTCACTATCATTCATATGAGCCACACTTTCAAAGTTCACACCAAGGGCCC
The DNA here is from genome assembly GCF_021521415.1 of Bidens hawaiensis. Lineage (NCBI taxonomy): Eukaryota > Viridiplantae > Streptophyta > Magnoliopsida > Asterales > Asteraceae > Bidens > Bidens hawaiensis. Next base: position 3,952 of record NW_027501270.1, on the reverse strand, counting down.
TTAGCTTCTTAATCAAAGGATTGTTCATTTTAGCATTCAACAAACTCTGCTCAATGTTTGCTCTCTGCTTATCAGTCATAACTATTTGTGGAGTCTCAACATTTGCAGTCTTGGCACTCTTTCCTTGATCATCATCAGGATTATCATCATCATCCGAATCCTCAGATTCATCCTCCTCTTCAGTTAAATCATTTACAACATCAATCTTGGGTTCATCAGAGGATGGATGCTCTGTATTTGGTTCAGTTATAATGGGCACATCAGGAACATTTGGAACACCTGGAATTCTTTGACATGGTTGCAATGTCTGTAGTGGAATTGCCCTGATTGGACTAGCATCTTCATCTGGAGTTTCAACAAAGTACTTGTTCTTGTTATCTCATCTTCCTTTCTTTGCAGACTCAGTACCTTCAGCTGGCATAAATATTTCTGGTCTATCCCTTTTTCTTGAGTATTTCTTTCCATACTTGGGATCATCCACATACTCCCATTCATCAGGATTTTGTCTAATGTCATCTTTAATCTGTTGAGCCCATTTCTTTGCAGCCATTGAGGCAATGGCTCACCAATTTCCTCTTCATTCATCATTTCAGTATTCAGATTTGTAGATTCAGCAGTTTCTGTTGATTTACTTTGATATTGAAACATGCTAACCACTATAGCTAAGGAATTGTCAATTTCCTCTTGCTCTTTTAACTTAATCAAGGCTTTAATCACCTCTTGATCAGCCACTTCTTCAATAACTTCTTTTTCAAACTTGGCTTGGTTGATCAAGGTTTCCTGCTCTGCCAACTCTACAGGGTCCATGGTTTGGGCCAGTATCTCTCTGTCCCTTGTTTCTCTTAAAATATTTTCTTGTTCCCTTAAAGCAGCAGCAACAGCTTCAACATCTTCTGTAAACAAAACATCTTTTTCTGTATAGGCCTTAACAGGCTCTTCTTCTATGACTTTTTCTTTGCCTTTATCCATCCTTTTAGGCACTACTTCCTCCTCATCATCATATTGTCTATAGTCATCAATCTCCTTCTCAAGTTCTTATAATTCAGGGTTATACTCTACCCTCTTGGAGCTTTCAGGTTGTTCACCTTCAGTAATGATTGGCTCCTCAGTAGCAGTCATCCCTTGAATAACTTCATCAGTTTGAGTTTCTTTCAGCACATCAATGACCATATCAGTGGTAGTCACTATTTCTTCATCATTTATCTTTTCACTCTCATCCACTGTCTCAACATTCTCTTCAACATCCTCTTTATCTCTTTCCACATTCACTATTTTATCATTGTAATCATAATCTTGTTCTCCAACATCTGATCTATCACCTTCATACTCATCATCTTCAGCTCTCCTCTCCTCACTACTCTCCTCTCTATCTTCATATGCATTCATAATTAGTTTCAAACTGTCTACAGTCTCCACACCTATTCCAGTTACAGTTTCAACATTCACACCAGAGTTAGTTGGTATTATTTCATTCTCCCCCTGTTTTGGGGCAGCTGAGGTCTTCTCAACCTCCTGCTCCAGGGATTCAATTCTCATTTTAGCTGGTACCAACTTCTCAAGCAACATAACATTCTCCATTGTCACCTCCTCATTCCTTCTCTTCAGATCAGCATTTTCTTTTAACAAGGTTAATAAGTCAGTGTCAGTGGGTGGTGTTGTTGGTGGTGATGTAGAAAATGGTTCATTTTCAGTTTGTTCTTGGGTTGTGGTGTGAGGTTGGCTTAGGGTTAGGGTTTGGGGTGGGGATTGAGTGGTTTGATGTGGTGGAGTTTGTGGTGGTGAAGGTATAATGGGTTGATCAATGTGTGGTGGTGATTGTGGTGGTGTTGGAATAGGTTGTTCTTGTTCCTCAAGTTGCCCCCCCTGATCAGGTGCATCAACATTCATAGCTACTCCAGCTCCTCCTTCATCTCCATTATCAGCATTATTATCTTCATCATCAGAACCATCATCATCACTCTCAACATCATCTTCACCTCCTACCTCCTCTGAGCTCAACTCAGGCACCTGCATCACATTCAAGTCATGGTCCAACAACCATGGCAAGATCTCAAACGGAATGTTTGAGTCAAATCTATTGGCCACACTTGGATTTCTGATTCTTTTGTAAGTGCCTGGATTCTGCAGTAGGTGTGTAATGCCAATAGTGGGTAGATTTTGTAATTCACTGTTGAAGATTTTCTGTAGGAATCTTGGGTACTGCAGAAATCTATCTACCTCAGCCTTCTTCAAGTTTGATACCAATCCATCAAAAATAATTTTTGAGAAATTGAATGGCAAATCATATATAATCCCCACAGTGGCATTTGCTAGATCACGACTCATCAGAGTCCATGATCCCTTTCGTGGAGCAAATCCCTGTATCACATTGGGAATGAGAAATCTATACAACATAGGGAATATTCCCTTTTGAAATTGTCCATCATGGACTGTTCCCTGATAACCCATCGTCTCTTCAAATATTTTCATCAGGTGTGCCGTATTGAAGTTTATTGGATTATGGTCATCATCATTCAATCGCAAGCATCTTCTTATCATTCTTTCAGTTATGTGTATTTCTTGTCTTGCAATAGTTGCTTCGATTCTCTTTCCATTGATGTCTTCAACCAGTTATGCAGATCTCCAGAAATCCAGTGAATGATTTCTGTAGATGACAGGACATTCAGTGAAAGCAAAGCTGACATTCGATCGAGCCATCCACGTAATCATTCTCGCCATCGGCTCGTTGTCAGGTGTGACTTGCAATAGTGCACACATGTTATGCTTCTTTTCAAAGAAGTACTTGGGTTGTTCTTCTTCTGCCATATCTGAACAACACAATTAAACACATTCAAAGTGAAATTAGTCATAAAGTTCATTACTTTAAGCAATTTCAAGGTATAAAAATGAAGAAGAAAGAGAGAAAAATCATCAAGAACCTGTTCTTCGACAAGTTTATAACCTAAACACATAAACAAAATATTAGTAATCAAATACATAATCAAAGCCCATAATAGTCTAATCGTGATCGGAAAACACATTATTAATGCTTACCGAGTCGGAACTAGAGGGCTGATTCAAATTAGGGTTTGGATTAAGAATGAATGCGATAGGTCGGTTTGGGTTTCATTGCGAGTAAGCAGTTGCAGTGGAATGAGAGAGAGGGAATGTAATGTTGAAAATTTTGCCTAACTCCCTCTTATATACCTTTTGAAAGTGGGTTTTAAATGCTTTTTATCATTTTGTGAATTATTAGCTGTCAAATAGTAACATTATCCACTTGATATTTTAAAACAATTTTAAAACATATAACTCTTTATCATTTATGCTTAGCAAACCATACTCGGAAAAGTAAACCTTTGCAAAGTCTACTCGTTATACTTCCACTTACACAAAGCTTACCCGATAAAATATTAAACCTTGCTTGATAACATTTTCTTTTAATCTTATAAGGTTTACCCGATTCCTTGTTACTCACAAACATTGATTGGTCAAGCTTAGATAATTTAAAGTCAAGACACTATAAAGAAAGCTTACCCGAAATACCAGATCTCTTGAGAACTTAATCACAAGACAATTAATCAAGTATAAAATATCAAATAAACATTCTTGCTAGGAATCAATTAAGATACCCAAATGAATTTCTCAAATATAAATCAAGTAACTCAATCTAGCATAAACCCTATCAAAATCACACATTCAATCAAACACACTTTGATGAACAGTGTGCCCGAGCAACCTTCATGAGATAGTATGCCCGAACAACCTTCTTTATAAAGTATACCCGAACAACTTTCATAGAGTATAAAGTGTGCCCGAAATGATATCTTGCAGACAGTGTACTCAGAAAGTCAAATTTTGAAATTACCAAGTATATTGAGGGAACAGTAGTGTACCCGGAATATAAAGTGTGCACGGAAGACAAAGTCTGCCCGAAAACACCTGTAATTTCAAAGCAATCATAACCACAAGT